>NC_045972.1:49190349-49200349 GCF_010909765.2 Amblyraja radiata | reverse complement strand
TGCTCAGAGAAGCTGGCGATTGAAGTCAGCATTGTGTTCTGTTCCGTTCTGGACACCCACACAAGTCCGTATGCTCACAGTCATTTAACTACATTCAGCATTCGCGACACATATCCTGATTAACAACACAAAAACTGCCTTCCTCAGAAAACTGTAATTTTCTGAAAGATATCAAATTATTGCGGTAATGCCTTTCCTCTGGCCCTATGGATTATCATAATAGACTTCATCTGCAGAATACTGTGTTATTTACAGTAGTGTTTTTCATCAAATAACTCAGACGTTGCGAGCAGACGGAGGGAAGCTGCTTAAAAGGGGCCAAAATGAAGAACTCATTCTTTTAAACAGAAGATTCAATTCTGTACGGATCAGTCTGTGTGTGAAAGTGCAAACGGAGCTGTCACAGTGATACAGCTTCAGTTTCCCTTTCAATCTGTGCTAACGATTTTAAACAAAGCTGCAGAAGAGGCAATTAAAAAGACACAACAAAAGCTGCACTTTATTTCCCAATCTTACACACACTTCCCCGACCCACACATACATCTGCAAACGCATACGCTCCACCACATATGTAGAAATCTGCCAGGAATATATAATAACGTGCACTCGCACACACACCGATTTTATCGTGACGAACATTTCATTGTTTAGGAACCGTTCATAATTGGGCCAGATTTTTTTATTTTTGAGTTTTGATTTATGGGAACATTGGGAAATAGAAGCAGGGAGGAATGAATTGCAAGAGACTTGGATTAAAATGCACAAATCTTTTACAATAAACGTTGAACAAAATATTTTTCTCAACGTCCGATCAATACTATTTATTACTGGACCTTTCTGTTCTTGCTAAAGAGCTTGCATCAATACACAACATCACTAATACAAGGGGGTAGTTATAGTTATAATACTATTATCAAAGGACAGGCTTTTTAATGAGTATGGAACAACTATCGAGCATCAGTAATACTCTGATAACTTTGCTACCATAAGTGCAATTTAATATTAAACTGAATTAATATTACAATAATTGATTTCTCTGATCTGCTCACAAAACTCGTGGAAATACATGAAACTTCACTGCCGTAACTATATAATGCGCCCAGAATTAATAAAACCAAGAGTGTTTGGCTTTGGCATTTCACTTTCAATATTAATATGATCAAAAGCAAGGAATCTTCAAAAGCACTTCAAATAAATATTTCAGCGCAAATGTTAAAAAGAATTTCCATTCAGTAATCATGTATCTTGTTTCCGATAAGGCTGCAGCAGACTACTGTTGGTGACTGACTGCCCATTGATTATTGAAATAATTGATTTAATATTGTCTTCAGAATATTTCTATGACCGATAAAACATTTATAATATCTGCTGAACAAAAAAACACAAAATAAAAAATCACCTCAGACTTCAGGCTCCATTCCCTCATGGGAAACATTGACTAATTAATTTAGCAGATTAAACAAAAAAAAAAAACCCAAAAGATATCAGTGTTATTCAAGTTGAAGCAACAATTCCAGCAAAATGCAACTTTGAATTTCATGGAGAGGACACGGCCAAATAAATGATCTGCGTCCGTTTCCTAATTTGCCCGAACCGCATCCCATTCAAGATCAGCCTGTTGGAGTTTGCTCAAAACCGCATGCATAATTCTCCCCTGAAATTTCAGAACACTTAAGCAATCTTAATTTCATTCAAAGAATACTACAAATTGACAAGCCCGCTCTAGTTATTTTTCCACCAGCTCCGATATTGAACGCTGTAATACTCTGCACTCATTACTAGTTTCAGAATGCTTGGCCTCTGGTGGTTTGCAGGGATTTCTTTTTTTTTTGTAAACGTCCACAGGTCTGACGGGGTTAAAAAGGTGAAGGCAATCTTGATGCCCACAGGCTGCTGAATAGGGAGTGAGATCGGTCTGAATGCCAAAGAATAATGAAATGAGTTGTAGTTTTTTGAACATCGAATCTCCAAAAATGAGGAATGCAGTTGGTGGGGACAGTAAGGGGTGCAGCTTGGCCATTGGAGGGAAAACCTCAAAGGGCAGGACTAATGTCGAAAGCATAAAATCAAAAATTACATTTCAACTATTATAAGAAACAAATTAAAGTCAGTCAAGGAACTGTTCTTGAAGCAGCTGGCAATATGACTGGGTGGATCAGAGGCACAGTTAACCCTTGAACACCAGCTGATTATTCTCCCCAAAAATCTTACATAAAAAACAATCTTCTCTCAACCCAATCAAAAACCAACCTAATGAAAAGGCAACAGTGCCCATTGTCGACAACTAAACTGGAGTGACATGTCGCCATGCCAAGACATATTCAGTGTGGGGTCGATAAACAAATGCGAGTCTCAATAACAACACCGACATTCCAGAACAAAATTCCAAAAGAACCAACGTTCTCTGGTCAGTTCAATACTTCTGCGTCAAACCTCATCTCGTGCCGATTGTGCTGCATGGTGAACAGTGAGTGTCACATCGTGCCTTCTACCCCACCTGAAGTCTGGGCCAAAGTGGGACGTGCTAATCCCCGGCACGTGGCATTTAGTGAAACACACAGCACAAATACTTCTGATCAAAGGCCTTTACGAAACTTGAAAAATAAAACCTAAAGACCTGTGCTGTTTCCTCAAATTGTGATTGCAGTTCAATAAACAAACATGCTTTAAATTTTGTACACCTCACTGTGCAAAAATATATTATTTCCCAAAATGTCCATTTTGAATGTGGAATGTGGGTGGGAAATTGCAGCTCAGATTTAACGAGCCACAATTACAAACTGGTCATGATACCGTTCTGACATTGTGCCGAGACCATTATTGCTTTCAAGGCCATACATCTAATATTTTAAAATAATATAAATAAGCTCCAATCATTGTAATATTCACACCGGGTACGTGCTCATTTAAGCAGAATTTTATTTTGAGTAGAGTTAGTCTTCATGTTTCAGTTTACTGGAGATTTTTACCCTGGGATTTGAAGCACATTTAGACCACAGGCTGCCCCAGAATACAGCTCCAATTATGAATCAGGCATCCATCCTCCTCTCATCTCCGATATAGTTATTGCCACGAGACACATGGCTCTATGATGAGTTTCTCTTCACCCATCCACCAAATGCTCACATTTCTACAAAAAGCATCATTCCAGCTCGAATAGTCGCAGCATTCCACCTTGCCGTTTGCAACCAATGCTTATGTCCACAATTTACAACTGAAAGCCAAGAATACGAATTAAACCAGCTCACTTCTCCCTGGAATATAATCTCCAACTTGCACTCTGATTCCTTTCAGCGGGAGATATAACAGGTAAGGCTGCCCCAGACTGCTCGATTGGTGACTGGATATTGATTATAGAAATGATTGATTCAATATTTAGATACATTAAACCACCATTAAAGTGGTCTGGCTCCCCGATTAAATGTGTGTTCCTGAGTCCTGTACGGTAACCACATCAATGTCACCCCCACTCAACTGCTCACTTGCTGGTTGGATCAGGTTTCTCAGCCGGGAGGTCTGTGCTGCCTTGCAGAGTGGAGTGGGACAGAGCTAAGACTGTCTCCATGCACTGCAGCAGCAGATGCAGCAGATGCATTTGGTGCTCACACCCCCCCCCCCCCTCACACACCTCCAGTGCAGCCCCATGCCAGCCTTGCCCAACCACTGCTGCACGACAAACCGATTATCCAATCATTTACTTTTATTTCCTGTAAAAAGCGATTAGAATCGATTCATCACCGCGGCCAAATTACAATACTTCAGTATCTGTTATTGTGGAATATTTCTGTTACCTAGCTGGAACAATCGGGTATAAGTCGATGACATCAACATACAAAGGGTGGCTTTTCGCTAAAATCCCAAACTCACAATTCTAGGTTAATTAGCAAGTGAGATTTTACGGCACATTTAACATTTCGTTTTTATTTAAATGGTCCTATAGTTTCTCAGCGGCATTTCAAATTAAGAGGGAATCACAGTTAAAATGCAGGTGATGAGCAGCAAAAGTGAAATCATCGAGTGTGTTTATTCAGAGCTGCCAGTCACACTCACAATCAATCCACATTGCAGGAATTATTTTCAAAGGGAAAACACCGTCGCGTCCTAAATAACGGAGGGAAAAAAATCTGCAGCGATGCTTTGTTCTGTAGCTTGGGACTTTCTCTGCAATTCCTAATTATTTGCCATTTAATGGTCCACAAACCACTGTCAAAATAACAGTCAGGCAGAGTTATTTATGCGCAGATGCTGGAGGAACTTTAGATGTGAGACAGATGTGAAGCAAAACTCAAATATCCTGATGTTACTGTGGGAATTCGCACTGCTCCACCAGCAAAGTGCCGTGTTGCAGGGAGGAACATCAGATGCCGGTTTACACCGAAGATAGGCACAAAACGCCAGAGTAACTCAGCGGGACAGGCAGCATCTCTGGAGGGTGACGTTTCGGGTCGAGACCCTCCGTCTGTGCCACTGAGGTACTCTGGCATTTTGGGTCTATCTGCCGACCAACAAATTGCTGTTTGGCCTACCATGCGTGGACATAGTCAGAGTCATATAGTGAAACGGGCCATTCAGCCCAGCTTGCCCATGCTGGCCAACATTCCTCACCTACACCAGTCCCACCTGCCTGAATTTGCCTCATATCCCTCTAAACCTGTCCTATCCATGTGCATCCAAATGTCTTTTAAGTACTGTTAGGTCCCTACCTCAACTACCTCCTCTGGCAGCTTGTTCCATACATCCACCATGGAATAGTTGCCCCTCAGTTTAGTTTTAGTTTAGAGATACAGCATGAAAACAGGTCCTTCGGCCCACCGAGTCCATGCCGACCAGCGATCCCCGCACACTAATACTATCCTACACGCACTGGGACAATTTTACATTTACACCAAGCCAATTAACCTACAAACCTGCACGTCTTTGGAGCGTGGGATGAAACCGAAGATCTCGGAGAAAACCTATGCAGGTCATGGGGAGAACGTGCAAACTCCATACAGACAGCGCCCGTAGTCATGATCGAACCCGGGTCTCTGGTGCTGCAAGGCAGCAACTCTACCGCTGCACCAGTGGGCCTCAGGTAATGTATTAAATGTTTCCCCCTCACCTTAAACCTACGTCCTCTGGTTGTCGACTCTGCGCAGTTACCCTTTCTATTCCCCTCATGATTTCATACGCCTCGAAAAGATCACCCCTCACCTCCTGTGCTCCAAGGAATAAGGTTCCACCCCGCTCAAACTCTTACAGTTCAGGCCCTCAAATCCCGACAACATCCTCGTAAATCTTCTCTGTTCTCTTTCCGTCCTTCCTGTAGTACGGTGACCAAAACTGAACACAATACTCCAAATGCAGCCTCACTAATGTCTTGTACAGCTGTAACACAGCATCCCAATACTTCAATACTTGCTAGATAGACACACAGAAAGCTGGAGTAACTCAGCGCATCAGACAGCATCTCTGGAGACAAGGAATGGGTAACGTTTCCGGTCGAGACCTTCGTCAGATTACACCCTGACTGATGAAAGCCAACGTGTCAAAAGCCTTCTTGACCACCCTGTCTACCGGTGGTGCCACTTTCAAGGAACCATGTACCTGCACCTCTAGATCCATCTCAGGTCCCTCTAGATCCCTCACAGACACACACTCCCAGGGCCCTGCCACTCAATGTGAAAATACATTGAAATGCATCAGCTTGCAGTTTCTGCAGAACTACTCTGTGCTAGAACAATGTCCGCGTGTGGGCGACTTCAATCAGTATTTAACGAAGTTAATGAAGTAGTCATTGTCAGCTTCGAGGATAAACGCAAAATGCTGGAGTAACTCAGCGGGTCAGGCAGCATCTGTGGAGAACATGGATAGGTGACGTTTCACAGAGTGCTGGAGTAACTCAGCGGGTCAGGCAGCATCTGTGGAGAACGTGGATAGGTGACGTTTTGGGTCGAGGCAGGTTCAGGCAGGATATCAACGCAAGGCTGGAGACCATATGTCTGACATTGTAATTGTGCTTTGAGATTATGGTGGGCAGCCAGTGACACTGGATCAGTCTGGGCTTCCAGTGCTGTCTGTGTGGAGTTTACACGTTTTCTCCGTGACCATGTGGGCTTTCTCTGGGCGCTCCGGTCTCCTTAACAAGATGATTGTGGGTTGGTAGATCACTTGGTCACGACACATCACCGCTGGTAGAGCCGGCAATGGCACAAACAGGATGGAGAGGGTGGGAAAAGTGAGGAGATCAGTGCAGTCAGGGCGTGTTAGACTGGGGTCTTTAGGGCCATCAGTCTGAAGTAGGGTCCAGACATTGAAACGTCACCTATCCATGTTCTCCACAGATGCTGCCTGACCCGCTGAGTAACTCCAGCACTCTGTGAAACGTCACCTATCCATGTTCTCCACAGATGCTGCCTGACCCACTGAGATACTCCAGCACCTTGTGAAACGTCACCTATCCATGTTCTCCACAGATGCTGCCTGACCCGCTGAGTTACTCCAGCACTCTGTGAAACGTCACCTATCCATGTTCTCCACAGATGCTGCCTGACCCGCTGAGTTACTCCAGCACTCTGTGAAACGTCACCTATCCATGTTCTCCACAGATGCTGCCTGACCCGCTGAGTTACTCCAGCACTCTGTGAAACGTCACCTATCCATGTTCTCCACAGATGCTGCCTGACCTGCTGAGTTACTCCAGCACTCTACATCCTTTTGTCAACACTGGGTACCGCTGGAAGTTACAGCCAAGTCCATGACACAAGCCACAATGACCCAAGTCTCCCAGGTACCGCACTCACACACAAACTGGAAATGAAAGGGGACAAGTACTGGAGATGTTGCCTGATGCAGAGACACACACACAGAGACACACACACACAGACACACACACAGAGACACACACACAGAGACACACACACAGAGACACACACAGAGGGACACACAGAGAGGGAGACACAGAGAGGGAGACACAGAGGTAGACACAGAGGGAGACACAGAGAGGGAGACACAGAGAGGGAGACACAGAGGTAGACACAGAGAGGGAGACACAGAGAGGGAGACACAGAGAGGGAGACACAGAGAGGGAGACACAGAGAGGGAGACACAGAGAGGGAGACACAGAGGTAGACACAGAGAGGGACACACAGAGAGGGAGACACAGAGAGGGAGACACAGAGAGGGAGACACAGAGAGGGAGACACAGAGAGGGAGACACAGAGAGGGAGACACAGAGGGAGACACAGAGGGAGACACAGAGAGGGAGACACAGAGAGGGAGACACAGAGGTAGACACAGAGAGGGACACACAGAGAGGGAGACACAGAGAGGGAGACACAGAGAGGGAGACACAGAGAGGGAGACACAGAGAGGGAGACACAGAGAGGGACACACAGAGAGGGAGACACAGAGAGGGAGATACAGAGGGAGACAGAGAGACACACACAGAGAGGGAGACACAGAGAGGGAGACACAGAGGGAGACAGAGAGACACACAAGCACACACACTCCTGACTTGCAGAATATTTCTGGGAGTTGGCGGCAAACATCCTGATGGTCTTCTCCCACATCCGTGTCCAAGTGTGCGCGGACAAAGATGGGGAATTGTGCCAGGATGCCCACAATGCAACAACAAGGTGGAGTTTGAGACCCTCGGGTACACGAGACACAAATAGTTAACGACACAAAAAGTTCACTTTCTTTGTCGGGGCTTTTGAACAAACTCCACTCATTTCTTCGGATTTTGCCCAGACCTTTCTCTTGAATGAGCCGTGAATGACAAATCATTTTTTTTATTATTAATTAAAAAAAACTATACACAAAGTGCACATTTTATACCAGCTTCAGCTGTATAAGTGTCGAGAAAAGACTTGGCTTTTTTTTCCCAAGCAATCCAGAGCAAGTACTTGCAAAGGGTCATATCTTTTTAATTATCTTTTCCAGCTTTGATTAATTATTCTGTCTGACAATAGCCTGTTTCTAATGCTATTCACCTGCCTCTGATGATTGACAACTTTTCTGTCTGATTCAAAGCAAACAGCTGCTGCCATGATCGCCTAGCAACGATGGTGTGATGGATGAGACCTCAAGATGGATGGTACAATAAATCATGTCTCCCGACTATAACACAGTAAAAAGCCACGAATAAAACAAAACAAAAGTACACTTTCGCCTCCTCAACTCTGTGGGTTTTTTCCTATCGCACCTGAAACCGACTTGGGATCAGATTCAAGCAAATCTTCGACCGGCAAAGTTTCCAAAGGGCTTCACATCTGGACCCCATCCACACCTGTAACTACTCTTGCCCCCCACACACTCACTTACACACACACTCACTTACACACTCGCACACACACTCACACAAACACATTCGCGCACACGCACGCACTCACACACTCGTGCACTCACACTCGCACACACGTATACACTTGTGCACACCCACACTAACACATTCGCGCACACTCGTGCACTCACTTATACACTCATGCACTCACACATGCACACATCTCGCACACACACACACGTACACACGCGCACACCCACACTAACACATTCGCGCACACTCGTGCACACTCACACTCGCACACACGTATACACTTGCGCACACCCACACTAACACATTCGCGCACACGCGCGCACTCACTTATACACTCATGCACACTCACACATGCACACATCTCACACACACACACACGTACACACACTCGCACACGCGCACACCCACACTAACACATTCGCGCGCACACACGCACTCACTTACACACTCGCGCTCGCACACTCACACACACTGACACACTCGCGCACGCACTACATGAAAGTGTGCACCCCCTCCCCGCATGCCGTTACCTTGCACGTTTGTTTACGCCTTCCACCATAAAGGTTTATTTCATTCTCTCTACATTGTTGAATTACATCAGTGGGGCTCCAGCTCCGGCCACCGCTCCGGCCACCGCTCCGGCCAAGGTGAAAAACTCTCCTCCACTCACCATCTCATTACAGGGAATATTTTTCTTCCCAAACATGATCTTTGCGTTCACTTACAAAAATGCAAGGCAGCCCCATAATGACCAGCTGGTATCTGGTAACAAACAAGTAGAACGCAAAGCCATCCATCAAATGGTGCACATCTAGGCCTCTGCTCCATCCCAGCCCGTACAAGTCTCAAGTTACAGCTCCGCACGGCAAGTGTAAATAATATTCTCTATGATAAATGGCACCATAAGCCTGATATCCATCATCAATCTTTTTTTAAGAAACATCCATCTTCAATAATGTACGCTTGAATCATGTGAAGCCAGCAGCTCCCAGATTCATTTACAGCCCCCCAGCAAGCATTGCTGGCTGAATGATACCTGTCAAACGGCCACAAGTACTGGGTTGTCTGCACAGCTCGAGGGTGTGGCGATAATAACACTACAGCCTCTTCACTTACTCCGCCAATCTCCCCCTCTCCCTCCTTCCCTCTCCACACCTCCCCGCACTCTTGCCCCAATCACCCCCCTCACTCACACACACACACACACCTCCCCACACTCTTGCCCCAATCACCCCCCTCACTCACACACACCTCCCCACACTCTTGCCCCAATCACCCCCCCCACACACACACACACACACACACACACACACACACCCCCCCACACACACACACACACACACACCTCCCACCACACTCTTGCCCCAATCACCCCCTCACTCACACAACTCCCAAAACCAGAGACAGACAGAGAGACAGAGAGAGAGACAGAGAGCCAGGTTTCCTCCCCTCCCTTGTGTGTGTCTGGGCCCACTTGATAAATGACACCTGTCAGTGTGTGCGCGGGGCAGGGTGGGTCCGTGATCTATGACTCCACTGAGCAGGGAAGTGGGCTGCTGGCTCCATGCAGCCAAACTCCTCCAGCTCTGGTTTCACAACTTTGCTCCTCTGTGTATGTAGGGAGTGTGTGTGTGTGTGTGTGTGTGTGTGTGTGTGTGTGTGTGTGTGTGTGTGTGTGTGTGTGTGTGTGTGTGTGATTTGCCT
>NC_045972.1:49184118-49190149 GCF_010909765.2 Amblyraja radiata | reverse complement strand
TTGCTCTCCCCCCCCCCCCCCCCCCCCCCCCCCCCCCCCCTCCCCTCCATCCCCCATCCTTTCATTAGCTGGCTGGTGGGGTGGCACTTCTGAACTCATTACCCAGAGAGGATTTATGGAGCTGAACCCAATGGCTAAGAAAAGGCATCTGTCAATAATTGCAGTGAGCTGCATTCACAGCTCAAGAAGCTTTGAAATCTCATTAAGTATGCAGTTATCAGGCATAAAGATCAAAAACATTACTCAACTCAGACAGAATCTTATGGAGGAACATTAATTAGCAACAGGGCCTACAGTACAAAAAAAAAAACACAGGCTTCCAACAACACCTGCCCATCCCACTGCCAGCTAGGGCCCACGCCCACAGTAACATTAGTCCCAGCATCTGAGATTCATCAGCTACATGAAACCGGGGGTGGGTGGGGGGCAGGGATCAGTTGAGAGAGTGATGGCTGTAACGTGGGTGGGGGGGCGAGAGGAAGGGGCTGTCAAAGTTGGGAAGGATGTCATCTCTGGCCCTGATTACAAGAGGCCTCCTCGCCTTTCATCGCCTCTGCTGCAGTCGACAACAACACAGCCCCGGTCACAGATGCGTGATTGATGTATGTCAGTCTGAGCAGCGCTGGTGCCTGTGGTGATGCAGCCCTGAAGGAAAGTCCTTGATCTTGCAAGGGAACGCTAGCTCGGCCCCCAGCCCAAGCTCCACACATTAAACAGCACACTGCTGCCTTTCAAAACAAAACCAGCATCATTTGATGGGCTTTCCCCCACACAAAACTGCGAATGTGAACGGCTGAGATCTTTTTATTTTTCCAAAACGGCTTGTGTAGAAAAGTTGATCCCTCACATAGAAACATAGAAAATAGGTGCAGGAGTAGGAGTAGGCCATTCGGCCCTTCGAGCTTGCACCGCCATTCAATATGATCATGGCTGATCATCCAACTCAGTATCCTGTACCTGCCTTCTCTCCATCCCTTTAGCCACAAGGGCCACATCTAACTCCCTCTTAAATATAGCCAATGAACTCGCCTCAACTACCTTCAGTGGCAGAGAATTCCACAGATTCACCACTCTCTGTGTGAAAAATGTTTTCCTCATCTCGGTCCTAAAAGATTTCCCCCTTATCCTTAAACTGTGACCCCTTGTTCTGGACTTCCCCAACATCGGGAACAATCTTCCTGCATCTAGCCTGTCCAACCCCTCAATCTTCTAAATTCTAGCGAGTACTCACACACAGACGCGCAGTGTCTAGAATGTTCATGGAATTGTCACAAGACAGGGCGCGGTGCACTTTGCCACTGAGCTCCGACTCCACACCACAGATGACAACAACAGGATCTAGAACATTTGAAGTCTGAAGAAGGGTCTCGACCCGAAACGTCACCCATTTCCTTCGCTCCATAGATGCTGCCCGTCCCGCTGAGTTTCTCCAGCATTTTTATCTACCTTAGAAAATTTCAAAGATCACCAGATTTTTTTAACTCTGTAAAAGGTGTCAAGGTGCAGGGATGAAAGACAGGTAAATGGAGCTGAGGTAAGTATCAGCCGTGATCTAACTGAGTGACTGAACTTGTGTGGTAGGCTGACTGGCCTATCCATGAGTCTATGATCACAGTCCATGGGTGGGATGGGACTTTGGTTGTTGGTGCTAGAGCAAAGCCTTTGGTTGTGGCCACCTCTTGTATTGTGCAGCGGGTAGAGCTGCTGCCTCACAGAACCACAGACCCGGTTCTATCCCGACTACGGGTGCTGTCGGTACCGAGTTTGCACGTTCTCCCCGTGACCTGCGTGGGTTTTCTCTGGGAGCTCCGGTTTCCTCCCACACTCCAAAGATGTACAGGTTTGACGGTTAAATGTCTTGGTATAATTGTAAATTGTCCCTAGTGTGTGTAGGATAGTGTTAGTTTGCGGGGATCGCTGCTCGGTGCGGACTGGGTGTGTTAATGGGAGGATGGTACTATTAATTGGTGGCCAATGCTCCTGCAAGGATAAATGCCCTCACCTCACCTGCGCCTAGATTGGAGATCTCGACTCTGCATATTCAAAACTCATTACAATTACTTTACATATAGAATACTAGTTGCTAAGGGAATGTCCAATATCGACACACACACACACACACACACACAGCCCACCGCCCTCCTCAAAATCCTCCTGTCTGAAAAAGAGTCTCGACCCATAACGTCACCTATCCATGTTCTCCACAGATGCTGCCTGACCCGCTGAGTTACTCCAGCACTCTGTGAAACGTCACCTATCCATGTTCTCCACAGATGCTGCCTGACCCGCTGAGTTACTCCAGCACTCTGTGTCCTTTTGTTTATTATATAGCATCTGCAGTTCCTTGTTTCCACATTCTCGCATTTTGAATGTCAGCAAACAACATGTATTTAGTAGACAGGAAGGAACTGCAGATGCTGGGAACATGAGCACATTGTATTTGCACGCTCTAAGCAAAAGTTTCATTAAATACTACAATATTAAGGTTCACAAATAACCTGGTTTCCTAAAATACAAATTGGAGGAACAGCATCTCCTATTTCACTTGGGCAGCTTACAGCCCAGTGCTATGAATATTGATTTCTCTCACTTCAGGTAGCCCCGGCATTCCATCTCTCTCTCTCTCTCTATCCCTCGCCCACCCAAGTCGCACCAGCTTCTCGTTCTCTGCTAGCACACAGATAACGATGGCCTGCTTCCTTTACTTTTTTGAATATCATTCATTCAATTGTCCTAAATCTCGCTACTTCTTCGGCTATATCTCTCGTTTCCCTTTCCCTTGACTCAGTCTGAAGGGGGAGGGGGAGGGGGTCTCGACCCGAAACGTCACCCGTTCCTTCTCTCCAGAGGTGCTACCTGTCCCGCTGAGTTACTCCAGTTACTCCTTGATCATCAACTACCATTGATATAACCAAATGCACACGCAGAGAGAATGGGCCCATCAAACACGAGTCGTCCTTCCTGATACATCTACTGTTAACCCACATAAACAGTTCACAGCCACTTCCTGATCATATAACCATATAACCATATAACAATTACAGCACGGAAACAGGCCATCTTGGCCCTTCTAGTCGGTGCCGAACACTTATTCTCACCTAGTCCCATCTACCTGCACTCAGACCATGACCCTCCATTCCTTTCCCGTCCATATACCTATCCAATTTATTTTTAAATGATAAAATCGAACCTGCCTCCACCACTTCCACTGTAAGCTCATTCCACACAGCTACCACTCTCTGAGTAAAGAAGTTCCCCCTCATGTTACCCCTAAACTTCTGTCCCTTAATTCTCAAACCATGTCCTCTTGTTTGAAACTTCCCTACTCTCAATGGAAAAAGCTTATCCACGTCAACTCAGTCTATCCCTCTCATCATTTTAAAGACCTCTGGATCTCAGATAGATTTCCCTGTAGACAGTGAGGTGGCTTGACTTGGGCAATGCTGCCCTGCCAGCCTCAGTCCCCACGGAAACGAGTTTCAGTTGAGTTTATTGTCACGTGTACCGAGGTACAGTGAAAAGCTTCTGTTGTGTGCTAACCAATCAGCGGCAAGACAAGACAGGGTTACAATCGAAGGTACACAAAATTGCTGGAGGAACTCAGCGGGTGCAGCAGCATCTATGGAGCGAAGGAAATAGGCGACGTTTCGGGCCGAAACCCTTCTTCCTGTCTGGGTAAGGGTATGGTCGTACAGTTGGAGGGCAGGGGGGATCACAGAAGGTGTGCAGTTAGAGAGGAGGTTGTGAAACTGTCTCCGGAGAGAGGAGGAGAACTTCTTCAAAGTAGGTATACCTTGAAGAGATATCGCAGTGGAGTAGACAAAGTGTTCAAAAGGGAACTGCAGATGCTGGAATATCGAAGGTACACAAAATTGCTGGAGGAACTCAGCGGGTGCAGCAGCATCTATGGAGCGAAGGAAATAGGCGACGTTTCGGGCCGAAACCCTTCTTGTCAGGGCACAGGGACAGGGTTACAATCGAGCCGTTCACAGTGTATAGATACACGATATCACAGCTAATGTAACAAATGTTACTGCAGGAGTAATAATAATAATAATGGATGGGATTTATATAGCGCCTTTCTAATACTCAAGGCGCTTTACATCGCATTATTCATTCACTCCTCAGTTACACTCGGTGGTGGTAAGCTACTTCTGTAGCCACAGCTGCCCTGGGGCAGACTGACGGAAGCATGGCTGCCAATCTGCGCCTACGGCCCCTCCGACCACCACCAATCACTCACACACATTCACACACAGGCAAAGGTGGGTGAAGTGTCTTGCCCAAGGACACAGCGACAGTATGCACTCCAAGCGGGATTCGAACCGGCTACCTTCCGGTTGCCAGCCGAACACTTAGCCCATTGTGCCATCTGTCGTCCCAGTGAGTAGAGATTAAAGAGTGTGTAGCGATTGTAATATGTGATTGTAGACCTGTTTCTGTGGCCAGCGCGCACATTGTCACTTGGGTTGGGCACCGTTTGTAAGTGTGAGGACGTGAGTCTGCCAGTAATACCCATCGCCCCGAGCTGACATCAGCCCAGCCGTCTAAAACACAAATACGCAGCTCTGGTGAGCTCCACTCTGGGCGAGCGATGATCAGACCAAAGAGTTGCGGCATTGTCATTGTATCACACGCGTGGCCACCTCCCATCCCAACAGCAACCTCCACCGCAACATACGCTAGGCATCATAACCAGGGCTACCACCAAATCTGGCAGCCAGTCATGGTCATCTCCTCCAACTACCTCACTCCACAGCCCGAAGGAGGGTCTCGACCCGAAACGTCACCTATCCATGTTCTCCACAGATGCTGCCTGACCCACTGAGTTACTCCAGCACTCTGTGAAACGTCACCTATCCATGTTCTCCACAGATGCTGCCTGACCCGCTGAGTTACTCCAGCACTCTGTGAAACGTCACCTATCCATGTTCTCCACAGATGCTGCCTGACCCGCTGAGTTACTCCAGCACTCTGTGAAACGTCACCTATCCATGTTCTCCACAGATGCTGCCTGACCCGCTGAGTTACGGTGCATCAGCATCTGTGGAGCTAAGGAAATAGGCAACGTTTCGGGCCGAAACCCTTCTGGAAATAGGCAACGTTTCGGGCTGAAACCCGGAAGGGTTTCGGCCCGAAACGTTGCCTATTTCCTTAGCTCCATAGATGCTGCTGCACCCGCTGAGTTACTCCAGCACTCTGTGAAACGTCACCTATCCATGTTCTCCACAGATGCTGCCTGACCCGCTGAGTTACTCCAGCACTCTGTGTCTATCTAACAGCACCTGCAGTTCCTTCCCACACACCTTACTCCACAATGACCAGGTTATACCACAGATGGCAGTTAAAAATAGACACCAGGAGCTAAAAATAATCAGGTTTTGTGTTTTTGGACGTTGTGTAAATTATGAAATGGAGCACATCTCTGGAACAGATACCAAGCTCTCGCCCTACTAGATAAAATAACTTTGTTACAATTTCCCCTTCCTTAACAGCTGCTGTAAATGATGAAAGCAGATATTCATAATTGATAACATGTGCCCTGACAATGAAGATTAATAATTCATAATTACATATAAAAAGAAGTTAGGTCTTCAAAGCATTGTTCAAGTATTACACTTTTAATTATAACAGCAAACACGTTAGGGTGTGTGGAACACGATACTGTGAATGTAATACATTAATCAATGAACCTTTCCTGGACTCTGGACATGAGTGGACAGTACTGACGGATGTGGAACTTCATGGTTGTGCTTCACTCCCGCCCAGCCCTGTATCTGTGCTTCACTCCCACCCAGCCCTGTATCTGTGCTTCACTCCTGTATCTGTGTTTCACTCCGAGACCCAGCCCTGTATCTGTGCTTCACTCCCACCCAGCCCTGTATCTGTGCTTCACTCCCACCCAGCCCTGTATCTGTGCTTCACTCCGAGACCCAGCCCTGTATCTGTGCTTCACTCCCGCCCAGCCCTGTATCTATGCTTCACTCCTAGACCCAGCCCTGTATCTATGCTTCACTCCTAGACCCAGCCC
>NC_045972.1:49041618-49179118 GCF_010909765.2 Amblyraja radiata | reverse complement strand
CACGCACTCTCACACACACACATTGGCACACATGCACACACACTCACACACACACTCTCACACACACATTGGCACACACACATTGGCGCACACACACACACACATTGGCACACACACGCACACACTCAATCACACTCTCACACACACACTCTCACACACACACTCTCACACACACACTCTCACACACACACACACATTGACACACACTCACACATTGACACACACACACACTCTCTCACACACACACTCAATCACACACACACACACATTGACACACTCACACTCTCTCACACACACACACATTGACACACTCACACACACTCTCTCTCTCTCTCTCACACACACACACATTGACACACACACACACTCTCTCACACACACACTCAATCACACACACACACTTTGACACACTCACACACACTCTCTCTCACACACACACACACACATTGACACCCCCCCCCCCCCCGCGCTGCAACAGACAAACTCAAAAGAAACCGCGAGCCTCGCGTCACCCAAACTCCACATTCTTTAATTGTCAACTTCCACAAACAGCGGAACAAGCCGCAAACTCCCCCCCCGCCCCCTCCCCTGGCCGCGACCCCCCCCCCCCCCCCCCCCCCCCCCCAGCACACACACACACACACACTCACACCGGCGCTGCTTCTTCACACTTACTGGCCATGAGGGTGAGGATGAATCACAGAGAGAGGTGTGAACGCCCCTCGCTCACTCTCTCTCTCTCTCCCCCTCTCTGTCTCCCCTCCCCGCTGTCTTCTCCTCTCCCCTCACTCTCTCCCCCACCCCTCCCCTTCCCCCCACCCCCTCTGTCTCTGTCTCTGTCTCCCCCCGCCCCGGGAGCGGGCACGGTGGCTACTCACAGGCAGCGGCCGCTGTGTGTCGGTGTGTCGGGCAGGGATAGCTCCGTTCCCGGGCGGGCGCTGCGGCTCAGGCTCATGTGCGGCTCCGGGTACGGGAGGAAGTCAGTGGGGCGTCGGGCAGCGACTCCATGTAGAGGCGGGTGGCGGCTGCCGGCAGCGGCCGGGCCAACATGGGCCGGGCCAGCCCACAGTCCACAGCCCAGCGCCGGGCAGCGGCTACCGGGCCCGGGGGGGTGGGCAGTGAGAGGGTGGGAGCCGGGGCGGGGGCTGCTGCTGCTGCGGGCGGTCCTGGTGCAGCTACTCGGCGGCGGCGGCTTCACTGGCGGCGCGTCTCCTCCATCCTCTGGAGCGCTGGAAATATTCCAAGTGTCTGAAAACTGGGCAGATTTTCAATATCCTGCGTCACAACTTCATGTGCGCGCCGAGCCGACCGTGGCTCATCTCATCCCGCTGGTCGCTGGCCCGGTGCCCCCGCCAGTCCCAGTCCCACGTACACGCTGCCCACTTCACGGTGACCCCGGTAATCGCTGTCCCGCTCTCTCCCCCGCTCGCCACCGGCAACCTGCCCGCTCCTGGAAGTGACGATCTGTTTGCCGAGCGGGAGACACGGAGACAGGGAGAGGAAAGTGGTGAGTTGTCAGATTCCGCTCCTCCTGCCCGAGTGCGGGTAGCTCCAGCTCCAGCTCCAGCTCCACTCAGTCGTGAGTTCCCTCCTCCCTCCCTCCCTCTCGATCTCTCTCTCTCTCTACCTACCTCCCCCTCTCTCTCTCTCTCTCTCTCTCTCTATCCCTCTCTATCCCTCTCTATCTCCCTCCCTCTCTCCTCTATATTTCTATCTCTCTCTCCCTCTCTCTATCTCCCTCTTCCCCCTCTCTATATCTCTCTCCCCCCCCCCTCTCTCTCTCTCTCTCTCTCCTCCTCCCTATTTTTATCTCCCTCTCAATCTATCCCTCCCTCTCCTCCCCCCTCTCTATCTCCAGCCCGGGAGACAGACAGACAGACAGACGGGCCGGTCGGTCGGGCAGACAGACAGACAGGCTGCGGTGTGAGCGATAGAGCGGCGACCTGCGTCCTCGCTTTCGGGCGGAGTAAGTGACTTTACTGAATCGAGATGGTTTTAGCCCAATGTGGACGGGCACATTCCGTTAGAACCGCCCTAACATCTGTCCGTCTCACCATTGGCCTATCCATCAGTGTCACGGTGTGTACACACACTCGCAACACATCAGCGCCGTGTGTGGGCGTTAGACAACACACACTCACACTGCACACTCACACACACTCACACACACTCACACACACTCACACACACTCACACACACCACACTCACGCACCACGCTAAACACTCAAGCTCACTCACTACACACACACACTGCGCGCACACACACAACACACAATCACTCACCACACATACTACAAACACACACTTCACACACACACTACACACTCACTCAACACACACTTCTCTCACACACACACACACAGCCACCCGCGCGGGAACATTCCCCCTCCAAGCACCGTCCCGAACAACGCAACGTAAAGCCGTGTCCCACCGGCCCCCGTGCCTCTCCCACCGGCCCCCGTGCCTCTCCCACCGGCCCCAGTGCCTCTCCCACCCGCCCGAGTCGTAATTTATAAAGTCGATATTGTAAAAGGCACAGTAGATGAGCCGCGTTTCTCGGGTAGCGGGGGTGTAGAGTTTGTTTGTGGGCATGGCTGGGCCCCGCGCGGCCCGGGCTGGTCCAGTTTTACACATGTTCTCCACCACATCAACCTGACAGTATAAATGTCGTTTATTGAAAGTTGTCCAGTTTCTCACCTTGTTTCTCTGTGAAGTTAAATCATTGCAACCGCAGTAATTCTGCCCCGCTATCAAATTCTATCTAAGCCAGCTCCCCACCCGGATACAAACTAAAAGCAGAGGTTCGGCGCGAACTATATTCATGGTCTATTTATTTTTGCGCCCCTCGTTTCTCGTTTCCAAAGGCGTGTGTGGTACAGATTGCAACAATTTGCTGCCAATATCAGCCTCAGTCACCACACTTGTCTATTTAATCCGGGTCTGTCAGTGACTGTAACCTCCACAAACCGGGTAAAAAATCACCCAAACTCATCAGTAACGATATATCTACGGCCGCGCCCCAATATAGTGTGAAGAAGGGTGTGTCCAGAGATGCTGCCTGTCCCGCTCAGTTACTCCAGCACTTTGTGTGCAGCATCTGCAGTTACCTGCTACACATTTGTAAAATCACCAGACGCGCGGTTGGAAATGGTAAATTTCTGCCACTTTGCAGCGGGCTACCTGACAAACTTGACATCGTTTCTATCTCCCCGCAGAGTTGGTCAAACTTGTGGCAGTGCTACCGCCGTTGCCGCCTGAACCACCCCGCTAGTTCTTCTGATAGCCCGAAATTCGTTGCTTTTCACCGGCCGCCGCTTAATCCGCGCGTTGCGATCGTTTCCAGCGACGGTTTTAATTACCTATTTACTGCACCGTTTTGATGTTTACGAATTATCAATCGCCCCGGCACAGAGTAATCGATATCGATTATATGCCCGAGTTCGATAAACAGCATCCCAGTGTTTTTTTCCCTTTTGGGCACAACACAGTCTGCCTGGCAAGGTTCCTTCCGTGTGCTAACATGTACTGTTGTATTCTGCACTAAATATTGATTTCACTGGATGGGATTTTAACATTAATTATTACATTCTTTCTTCACTGTCCCGGCGCGTGAAACTGACTCTGCTCTCATGTCCGGGCTGCGGCGAGGATTTGTGTTCAAATGTTTCTATCTAGTGGAATCAATAGCGGCTGGCACAGGCCAAGGTACAGAGTGTTGGGCAAACCGGGCGGCCCGGGGCCCGGGGAGAGAGGGAGAGGGGGAGGGGGAGAGGGAGAGGGGGAGGAATGGAGAGAGAGAGAGAGGGAGAGGGAGTGGGAGAGAGGGAGAGAGAGGGAGAAGGGGGGAGGGGGAGAGGAAGAGGGATAGAGGGAGAGGAGGGGGAGAGAGGAGGGGGAGAGAGAGGGAGAGGGGGAGAGGAAGAGGGAGAGGGAGAGGAGGGGGAGAGAGTGAGAAGGCGGCGCGGAGTGTGGTTGTTGGCGCTGCCATGACTCGGATGACTGATAGTTGTGTGTTTAATATCCTTCCACTCGCGATTGTGATCAGTTGGGCGGGTTCTGTGCAGTTTCTCGGCTCCTCACAATAAATCTTAGGGGCAGATATTCCCCGCTAAACGGCTTTAGTGGCGGGACTGTGTGTGTGACAGTGTGTGTTTGGACAGAGCTTTGAGTTTGCTGCAAGCCGCTCTCTCTCGCCGTCTCTCCGCTGATGTGACATTCCTGACAAGCTCATTTGCGGCTGGTTCCGTACTTGTGCCACGTTTCCGCTGCTCGCTGCCTAGATGTATATTGTATCCGGTAAATGCATGGTCAGATGATATCCTGTGTCCCTGGTCATCTAGCGGGGCCCGGGCTAAAGGGGACCCCATTCTAGTCTAGACGGCCCGGGGGCCAGACAAGTAGCAAAGCGGAGACTAGTCGGCGCAGGTTGTCGCGGGTCCGACTTTAGTCGAAGCCGCGGGTTTTGTTTCTCCCGGGGAGTTTGAAAGTCTGTCCGGCGATTCGGGAATGTGAGACCAGGCTGTGAGACCAACTCCGTAATGTCCGGGGCTGTGATTCACACAAACTAACCCAGACCAGGACAAGTACACACTCGTGGGCCATCTCTCTCTCTCTCTCTCTCTCTCTCTCTCTGAGTTGTTAAAACAAAGTTTCATGTCGTGGCAGAATGGTGGGATTAACAATCGAGGCTTCGTCGCGGTAAAGAGAAATAGAGAGAGGGGTGGGGGGGGGGGAGGAGGTTTCACACCAGCGTTGGCCAAGTAGCACTTCCCTGCCGTCTCTCTGTCTGTCTGCTGGAGTAAACGGGCTGGGTTTCTGATCTCGGCGCGTCTTTATTTTACTCGGTGTCTTGTCCTACCCCCCTGAGTTTTGACCCAAACGCTCAGACACGAGAAACACTCACAGACACTCACCCGGCGCTGTAGCGGCGCACACATTGCCGCTTCTATAAACGTTGCCCGCCCATGTCCTCGCCTCCAACGCCCTTAAAACCATCGCATACTCGAGAGTCCATTAATACAACGCTATTGTATTTAAATATATATACACACACACACACATATATATATATGTATATGTGTGTGTGTGTGTGTATGCATTATAACTATACATCTATATATATGTGTGTGTATATGTGATGTATGTATATATACTCTCTCTCTCTCTCTCTATATATATATATATATAGAGAGAGAGAGAGAGAGAGTATATACACACACATCACACATACACACATACATACATACATATATATAGATGTATAGATATATAGATGTATAGTTATAATGCATACACACACATATATACATATATATATGTGTGTGTGTGTGTATATATATTTAAATACAATAGCGTTGTATTACTGGACTCTCGAGTATGCGATGGTTTTAAGGGCGTTGGAGGCTATATATACGGTATATAGATATATATAAATATATAGAGAGGTGTATATATTACATTCACCCCGTTGTCACTACACACAGCGACACTGCACCAGGAGTGAGCCGGGGAGCTGGAGGAAGATGTATCCAAGTGTGTAATCCATGGCCGGTGCCCGTCCCCGCATCTTCTACGGACAGATCGCTCCGCTCTCTAAACAACAGGCCCGGAGCATTTTGTAAAGATTCAAGGCACTTTCTGCTGGTCTACAATGTCAGCTTGCAGTCAGTCCCGTGTTGGAGCGGGCAGCTTTACAAGGCGTGTTAGATTGAGGTGTTGGTGATGAGGGAGGCCGAGCCAGGCTTGTGCAGGTATTGAGCAGCGCGCCGACCTACCTGCAGCCTTCACCTTTCTTGCTTCAGTGTGTGTGCCCGCTCTCCCATGCTGACTTCAACATGCACCCTTCTGTCTTTACTTCAAGCGCCAACAAATAACCGTGCAAAATGGAAATTTAACTCCCAGTGAAATTAAAACGCATGTTATTTTCTCCCCGCCTCTTGCTTGCAAGCTTCGCTGTGACTAGTTACCGCCAAGTTTACTGAGCGCGGTCTGACGGCGATCACTCGGTTCAAGGCATTTTTGGGGGAAACTGTTTTTCAGTTTATGGCATGGATTATTTTTTTTAAAACATCCGGAGTTGTCCGGAGACCAATAGCTGACTAAATCTAGTTCTTTTTTAAAAACATACCCAACACTTGCCATTAATTGATGGTTGGCACCGACGCAATCCCCCCCCCCCCCCCCCATCCCCCCATTTGGCGCAGACGTTTGTACCTCCTTATATCTAAAAGGACAGGTGAGCAATCACGGCGCCCGAGCGGGATTGAACCCTTCTGCAACAGAATGTAGAGACTGGGACAAGATTCCAGAGTGTTTTATTGTTATGTGTCCCAGATAGAACAATGTCATTCTTACTGTCTGCAGCACAACACAATATGTAGACATAGTACACTGGAAACAATGAGAGGTTCAGTGTGTGCGCGTGTATGCATATACACACATACATATACACACATATACACACATACATATACACACACATATACACACCTATACACACATATACACACATATACACACATATACACACACATATACACACATATATACACACATATATACACTCACATATACACACATATACACACATATATACACACATATACACACACACATATACACGCACATATACACACACATATACACACATATGCACACACATATACACACACATATGCACACATATATACACACATATACACACATATGCACACATATATACACACATATATACACACACATATATACACACACATATATATATATATCATCAATTTCCCTCCTGGGATAAATAAAGTTCTATGTATTGTGTATATATATATATATATATTCGCACATACACGTACATATACGAAACAAACACTAATAGTGCATGATAACAATAATAGTCGCTGCAGCTCGGAGCTTATTGGAGGTTGTGGCTGTAGGGAAGAAGCTAAAAGCCAACGGTAAAAACCCAACGGAGGATCTGCTGATCAAAGCAGAATAACAGCTGATCGGAGCCCAGGACCAGAACGAAACACCATATTGATTCTTGCCAATGTTTGTGATAAAAACATTGTTGCTTGTGCGAGTTTTGTGAGCTGGCAGCGGTGGCTCTGTACTCACCTGCTGTTGATATCAACTTCCAGCTCATACTTACCCCAGGTGCTCGCTCGTCGAGCGCGTTAGATGCTTCATTTAAGCACTAAATGAAATTATTATTTCAAGTTGATATATCATGTATCTGCGAATTTAAGAAGCATTATAAGCGATGACGGGAATTCGTGGTGGTAGCAATATGAGTCAGAAAGGACAGAGGCTGTAAGGGGGGTGTGTGGTTCCTCTTATTCAACCTGTCACTATTTGTGCAAAATCTGTGCAGGATTTAAGGCGGGAATAAAGGGGAACAGGCTGCAAGAATGTACATTTGCATCATGTCTTTCAGCGTTGCGTCTGCATTGTCGCTTGGTGCTTTGTTTAAAAAAAAATGCAGTCAGACCAAAAACTGCTCATTAGGAGCTGGATCAAATTTGTAGCACGGAAGTGGGAGAAGGTGGTTTGGGGAAGATGCAGCATCATTTAGGAAGCAAGCTTGTGTTCCCTCAGCATCAATATCTATTTCTCTACACTGGGACCACTGTACTGTAACATGCACATGTTAAATATAATCCCTTAATTTTCGATAATTCAGTCCTGTTATGTTACACGGCGCCACAGATGAGGTAACATGACACCGTTTCCACCTTCCAGTAAGAAATGACCAGCAGTAGGTGCATTTTCACATATTTATTTCTTACAGCCCTGTCCTTTACAATTGCACAAAGCTCTGCCATGCAGCAGTTATTTCCAAAGTCAAATGAATTGGGCTCTAGAGTCACAAACAAAAACATCTTACTGGTCCATGCAAGATCACAAAGGCCTGCATATTGTAGGCTTTAAGGAGAGATTGGACATTTAACACTGGCATTTATGACTGGGCTTCAGCTAATTCCAGTCCCCTGGTTTAGTGTTGAAGATCAGATATCTAGAATGATACACAAGCCTGGTCATAATGCTGTACATCCTTCAGCAAAAGGCTACATCCTCCCTTGGAAAATACCGTTGTGAGATCATGCTCACCACTAAACAGCAATGGTGGCATTTTGATAGAAATAATGTAATTGTCTCAAACTATATATTAAAATATTAATTCACCATAACATCCATGAAACAAAAATGAACTCGTTACTGCTTTTCCATCAGAGTATTGCAGAGAATGTGAAAATGTCCGTTCAAGATAGAGTTTGACATATTCAGTCTTGACCCCCAGGAGAGAGTCCTTATGACATCAACTTGGGTAAACATTTATCAAACTAGAAATAACATTACAATTAATAAGACATTCAAAAACTCTACAAATCAACATTGCAAATAAACAAATGCTGATATTTCTTTGTTACTAATATGGTGGTAGAAATTAGATTTATTACTAGATGCAGGCAATGCCCGATCCAAGTCCAAGTAACGTATTTATTTTATGCCTTGCTGAGTTAGGTTTGTAGCCAGTGGTTTAATGTAATGAATGTATTCTGAGTTACATCATTCCACTCGCTCCTCACAATGATGTGAAATGTCTGAACACTTTGTAAACCCATCATCATTCTTCATTAATCCAACTCATTTTGCCAAAGTCAGATCATCATTGTAAAGGTTGTCGGATTAAAAGTACTGTTATGTTATTGCAGTTAATAACAATTACAGAGTTTTATTCTCCTGCATTTGGATCCAATATTGCTGCTGGATGAATATTAAAAGCTGAATTAATGAATTATGTTCCAAATGTGCTCGGCGGGCTGATAGATGTCCTTGTTTTGTGATTGATGTAACAATGAGTTTTCCAAAGAATGGTGCTGATGGTATGTGAATTCTGCAGTAGCTGGGCTGCGGACATCTAGAATAAAACATACAAAATAGTGAGAATATTCATCGCTTCCTATATCTGGATGAGTGACATAAATATGTTTAGCTAAAATTGATTTTTGTTTTGCCTGTTGGAAAGCTGATAGCTAATGAAAAGGTGGAAT
Organism: Amblyraja radiata; assembly: GCF_010909765.2. Classification (NCBI taxonomy): domain Eukaryota; kingdom Metazoa; phylum Chordata; class Chondrichthyes; order Rajiformes; family Rajidae; genus Amblyraja; species Amblyraja radiata. Next base: position 49,170,073 of record NC_045972.1, on the reverse strand, counting down.
AGAATGATTCTGTTCCTCGACAGATGTATGTGGCGCTTAGTTACAGCATGTGGTGCGAATGTGTTTATTCTTCATGTGTTTGCAAGGTAAAGGTGGTGCTGGGATGCATGTGAGAGGGAGGTCGTTTGTTTAATTTGTAGTGTTCTGTGTTACAGAGTGGTGGAAGTTGATAACTTGCTGAACAAAGACATGTTTAATCACTACTACCTGTCCCTCACAGTACATCTCTTCACCTATATCTGCATTAACCAAGTTTGATATTTTAGTTCACAGTCAACCAGTGTGCTGTATTATTAAATAGACATTGTTAACTTGAAGTGAAACACACATCCAGCTCCAGAGACTCGCTGCTCTGCTTTACACTATGTTCGTGCTCTCTCTCTCTCTCTGGGCTACTGTGGGTGAAAACCCTTGACCTTGATCGAGGAGATTTCCCCCCCAAAGCTTCATCTCAGTTGATTATTTCTTTTCAGTGAGCATTAAACACCAATTGTTCAAACTGATGTGTGAAATCACTTCTCAGAATTACTGCCTTGTGTCAATTCAAATGAGCCCATGATGTATGTATGCATGCAAACCATTGTGGACAAATGTGGTGTTAAATATGCACTTTATGTAATTCATTGGTGTTGCATTCTGCCCGAGATTGATGTGGGCTAAATGTTTCACAAACGACAGGGGGAAAGAATGTTATTGTTGTGATGATTGTTTCCAGCAGTTTTATACAAAGGTGGTCGTATGGTTGCCCACCTTGTGGGCAGGTTAAAGTACACACACTGTGCTCCAGAGTGCAGGCAGGATGTCACCTTGTCCTTCCTCACACATCCCAACATTGGCTGCTGTTTGCTTTCTGTTTTGTGTTGTGGTCCATGCATTACCGTGTGGGTTGTGGCTGGGTGATAATACCAGCTATCATTTAGCTGCCGGACAGGTATGGTATTTGTCGCATCACCCAGGTGTGTTGCAAACTACTGCATCCGCTGCTGGCGGCGTGACATCGTCTTGCAAAACCTCCATACGGTTCTGGAGAAGTTGAGGGGCGTCAAAGCCATGAATAGTTCAGGTGAAGAACACAAACTGCTGCAGTAACTCAGCGGGACAGGCGGCTCACACAATGCCCAACGCTTGTGTAGGGAGGAACTACAGATGCTGGTTTACAGCGAAGATAGACACAAACTGCTGCAGTAACTCAGCGGGACAGGCGGCATCTCTGGGGAGACGGAATGGGTGACGTTTCGGGTCGAGTGTGCCCATGTTTACAGTAACCGCCAGTGTAGGTGTTTGAATGACCTGTAGAAGCAGACATTTTATAACATGCCTCTCCACCTTCGTGCTAGTAAAGTATTGGCGTAGCGGGTCAAGACCTTTCTTCAGACTTCTCGACCCGAAACGTCACCCATTCCTTCTCTCCAGAGATGCTGCCTGTCCCCGCTGAGTTATTCCAGCATTTGTGTCTATCTTTGCTGTAAACCAGCATCTGCAGTTCCTCCCTACACAAACGCTGGGCATTGTGTGAGTCCAAGACTATGTGCCTTGACCGAGGGGTGACACTGGAATGATCACCCCTGGGTTTACGTGGCTTTATTTTACACATTTGTTCTGTGTCTGTCGCTCATGTACACATTTGATATCGGAAGTTAGAATGAAGGGATTCATAGCCGTTGATGGAAAAGGTCAAGATGTGTGTGTGTGTGTGTTCAGACGGCTATTGAGAAGCAAGGAGCTGTTTTTTGTCTGTGTAAATGTGCAGATTCACTATCTGGCCTCAAGGATACCGTAGTTGTGACTATCTTGTGACCCAGTACTGTGAACCGAGAATACAGAAGCCGTTTGTAAAATACTCTGATAGGGCTGTGTGTAAATATTTTTGTAGAATCAAATCTAAAGTAAGTATTGGATGGCACCTTATCATGTATATATTGCCCGACTATGATGTGTAGCACAAACATCTCAGCTCATTTGTGCAAAAAATACTTTGCACATTTTGTCTGTGGGCATTTAAACTCCATTTTACATTGGGATAACTGATCAAGACAAACATAGTATTATTGTGTTAATGAAGCAAGGCAAGAGCAGGAATGTAAATTCCAATTATATATCCACTGCATGAGTGAATGCCAATTCCAGTGACATCTATGCAAGAGGAACACGTAGGAAATATATAGAACCTCATCTTTTTGTTACATTTCAGCATTGTCTAGCTCCATGGTAAATCTGTAAAACATAATACATAGTTTATCTCAGCACTGTATTGGATCCAGTATACCCGGCAAAATTAAACACAAAATCCTAATGAGCAACTGGAATGGACAATATATCAAGATAATGTTTTATTAACAATAGATTCAGCTGTTCACAGTTAAAGATCAACATTTCTAATGAACATAGATTCCTGTAAAGGTGTGTTATGGCATTCTGTACTGTACACCCAGTGGAGGCAAGTGCACCAAATACATTCTTTACCACTCTTATAGAAATAGGTAACATCTATATTGATCTTAAAGAGATGTACAAAATCTACTTTGATCTTATAGCAATGTATAAAATCTATATTGCTCTTATAGAGATGTGTAAAATTCATATTGATCTTTGAGGAATATATGAAATCTATCTGAAGAAGGGTCTCGACCCGAAACGTCACCTATTCCTTCGCTCCATAGATGCTGCCTCACCCACTGAGTTTCTCCAGCATTTTTGTCGACCTTCGATTTTTCCAGCATCTTTCTTAAACATTTTGTTTAATTCTGAACCTTTTTCTTAAACATCTGATTAATTCTGAACCTTTCCATATCTCTAGTTTCCTTCTCCCCTGACTCTGAAGAAGGGTCTCGACCCAAAACATCACCTGTTCCTTTTCTTCAGAGATGCTGCCTGTCCCACTGAGTTACTCCAGCACTTTGTGACATTTTCTGCACCGTTCCATATTGTGTGTTCTAACACAGTTACCACGGTGCTTCTGTTACACTGAATAGGTACAGGTGCTTGTTTATGTCAATGTTCATATACACTTCCTGAACAAGCTTGTGGTGCAATGTGTAGGAAGGGTTAGTTTATGAAGATGTGTCTATCTTGTAGTGCAGTGCCCTGTGCAGTTACAGCTTAGTTTATTGTCACGTGTACTGAGGTACAGTGAAAAGCTTCTGTTATGTGCTAACCAGTCAGCAGAAAGACAATACTTTATTACAATCGAGACATTTACAGTGTATAGATGCATGATAAGGGAATAACATTTAATGCAAGGTAAGGCCAGCAAAGTCTGATCAAAGATAGTCCGAGGGTCACCAATGAGGTAGATAGTAGTTCAGCTCTGCTCTCTGGTTGTGGTAGGATGGTTCAGTTGCCTGATAACAGCCGGGAAGAAACTGCCCTTGAATCTGGAGGTGTGCGTTTTCACACTTCTGTACCTCTTGCCCGATGGGAGAGGAGAGAAGAGGGAGTGGCCCGGGGGTGAGACTGGTCCTTGATGATGCTGCTGGCCTTGCCGAGGCAGCGTGAGGTGTAGATGGAGTCAATGGAAGGGAGGTTGGTTTGTGTGATGGTCTGGGCCGTGTCCACAAATAGTTGCAAGGGAGAGGAACGGGTTACATAGAAACATAGAAAATAGGTGCAGGAGAATGCCATTCGGCCCTTCGAGCCAGCACCGCCATTCATTGTGATCATGGCTGATCGTCCCCAATCAATAACCCGTGCCTGCCTTCTCCCCATATCCCTTGATTCCACTAGTCCCTAGAGCTCTATCTAACTCTCTCTTAAATCCATCCAGTGATTTGGTCTCCACTGCCCTCAGTGGCAGGGAATTCCACAAATTCACAACTGTCTGGGTGAAAAAGTTTTTTCTCACCTCAGTCTTAAATGACCTCCCCTTTATTCTAAGACTGTGGCCCCTGGTTCTGGACTCGCTCAACATTGGGAACATTTTTCCTGCATCTAGCTTGTCCAGTCCTTTTATAATTTTATATGTTTCTATAAGATTCCCCCTCATCCTTCTAAACTCCAGTGAATACAAGCCTAGTCTTTTCAATCTTTCCTCATATGACAGTCCCGCCATCCCAGGGATCAATCTCGTGAACCTACGCTGCACTGCCTCAATCACAAGTTCTGCCCGGGCTGTATGTGGACAACACAAGGACCAGCTTCAGTCCTTGCATCTTCTGCAGAACATCACAAGGTCATAAGTGATAGGAGCAGAATTAGGCCATTCAGCCCATCAACTCTACTCTGCCATTCAATCATGGCCCATTCAATTCAATTATGACCTTTTGGCCTATCTATCTCTCCCTCCTAACCCCATTCTCCTGCACCCTCCCCATAACCCCAGACACCCGCCTTTAAAATATCCACTGACTTGGCCTCCACAGCCGTCTGTGACAATGGATTCCACAGATTCACCACCCTCTGACTAAAGAAATTCCTCCTCATCTCCTTCCTAAAGGAACATCCTTCAACTCTGAGGCTGTGCCCTCTGGTCCTAGACTCTCCCACTAGTGGAAACATCCTCTCCAAGCCTCTCAGTAGTTGGTAAGTTTCAATGAGGTCCCCTGCTCATCCTGTTAAGTTCCAGCGAGTACAGGCCCTGTGCCGTCAAACGCTCATCATATGTTAACCCACTCATTCCTGGGATCATGCTGAGAGCTGAGTGTGTCTCCAGACTGTGGTGGCTGGCTGCTGCCTCTTCCTCCCCTGGCTTGCAGCAATTTACAGGTAGTCTTTCAACTGAGGATTGGAATATGCTGCCTTAAAAAAACCCATTTGCAATGCTTTAAAATGATGAATAGACTGCCTAACTGTTTCAGTACCACATTGAGAATCTGTAAACCATTTTACAAAATAGCATTGCACGGTTTTTTAAATGGAGCATCACTTATATGTTATACATATTTCTGTAAGATGGCATGTTATGTGAAAACTCTGCAAGTGGAAGATGTTACTGAATGGTTATTTCCAGAGTCACTTCACGCATACAAACTTATTTCATGTTTTGTCTGGTACACACATGCTGATTATTCACACCTCTGATCCCTCTTCTCAGGGTAGGTTTTCTTCCATCTAGTCCCTGGTTATGCCAATCCCACTGTGGACCCCACTGCCAGCACACGTACACTGACATCTCTGCTGTTTATCAGCTTACATTGACCGAGCAATCATGCGTGTGTGGCCCGTAATTGTATGACTGACTTGGCGAATGAAATTCCTCGTATGTTGCAAAACATACTTGGCTAATAAAGTATTATTGTGATTGTGTTTGTGGCACTTTTGGAAAATGGCCCTGAAGAATATGAAGGCAGTGGTTAGAGCTGCTGTGGTCACAGCGCCAGGGACCCGGGTTCGATCCTGACCATGGGTGCTATCTGTACGGAGTTTGCACGTTCTCCCCGTGACCCGCGTGGGTTTTCGCCGAGATCTTCGGTTTCCTCCCACACTCCAAAGATGTGCAGGTTTGTAGGTTAATTGGCTTGGTGTTAATGTAAAATTGTCCCTAGTGTGTGTAGGATAATGTTAGTGTGCGGGGGTCGCTGGTCGGCGCGGAATAGGTGGGCCGAAGAGCCTGTTTCCGCGCTGTATCTCTAAACTAAACTAAACTAATGTGCACTGTAAGGGTACACAAAAATGCTGGAGAAACTCAGCAGGTGCAGCAGCATCTATGGAGCGAAGGAAATAGGTGAAGTTTCGGGCCGAGACCCTTCTTCAGACTGCACTGTAAGGGCGTTACTTCAGTAAGTTAACCTACGCACTTCAACTCACATTAACCAACAAAGTTCCAATCTGTGTGTGAGGTGGAGTTGGGCCACTGATTGTGGCATGGGTTGTGTGTATGTAAGAAGTATATGTCAGTTAAACAATAGTGCATTATAATCCATCTTCATACAGTGCTGGTGTACGGGGCGATCACTGGTCGGTACAGACTCGCTGGGCTGAAGGGCCTGTTACAATACCAGTTGAATTTATTTAGCTTCTGATGGTGATTTAAGTAGTGTGTTTATTCTGTTGTGCCGCTGCAAGTAAGAATTTCATTGTTCCATTTGGGACATATGACGCTAAAACACCCTTAACTCTTGACACTAGTTTCCAGTATTTGCAGCATTTTGTGTTTTTCCGTTGACCAGCACATTGCCCTGTTGTCATCAGTTAGTTGTGAGGAGAGCTGTATTGATAGACCCATTTCTATTATTTTTCTCTCTAATGTTTGTGAGATTGAGACCATTGTTGAGATGAGCTGTAAGTGTGCATCAGGTTTTATTGTCAGCACTGCTGGCAATGATGGTTCCGCTTCAGACTTTGATATTCTGTTTGTGGTTGTGCCTCTATCCCCCAGTGATTTGCTTGTGGTATGTGTCTGAGGTCCTGCTAATGTAATAGAGGCTCATGTTCGCTTGCTGTTGGATTCCCAGGGCACGAGTCTCCTGCTCAGACCATGTGCCTCCACAACAAGCATTGTTTAGGGGACACAAAAAAGCTGGAGAAATTCAGCGGGTGCAGCAGCATCTATGGAGCGAAGGAAAAAGGCAACGTTTCGGGCCGAAACCCAAAGGAAATAGGCAACGTTTCGGGTCGAAACCCGGAAGGGTTTCGGCCCGAAACGTTGCCTATTTCCTTCGCTCCATAGATGCTGCTGCACCCGCTGAGTTTCTCCAGCTTTTTTGTGTACCTTCGATTTTCCAGCATCTGCAGTTCCTTCTTAAACACAAGCATTCTTTAGATTAGTTTAGTTCTGAGATACAGCACGGAAACAGGCCCTTCGGCCCACCGAGCCTGCACCGACCAGCTATCCCCGCACACAAACACCATCTTACACACACTGCACACACCAGGGACAATTTACCAAGCCAACTATTTCTACCGGCACGTCTTTGGAGTGTGGGAGGAAACCGAAGATCTCGGAGAAAGCCCCCACAGGTCACGTGGGAGAGCGTACAAACTCCGTGCAGGCTGCACCCGTAGTCGGGATGGAACCCGGGTCTCTGGCGCTGCAAGTGCTGTAAGGCATCAACTCTACCGCTGCGCTACTGTGGCCATTTCAGTAAGCACCATTGCTTCAGTAAGGTAACCTACTCACTACAACTCACAGGATTGTTTAAATTGGTCTAAAGAAGGGTCTCGACTCGAAATGACACCCATTCCTTCTAACCAGAGATGCCGCCTGTCCCGCTGAGTTACTCCAGCATTTTGTACCAATCTGAGCTCCTTCCAACATAAATTGTTTAGAGTTTACTTTTGGAGATACAGCACGGAAACAGGCCCTTCGGCCCACCGTGTTCTATGTTATCCCACTTCCTCATCCGCTCCCTACACACTAGGGGGCAATTTACAGAGGGGCCGATTAACCTACGATCCCGCACGTCATTGGGATGTGGGAGGAAACCGGAGCACCCGTGGGGAAACCCACACGGTCGCAGGGAGAACGTGCAAACTCCACATAGACAGCACCCGAGGTCAGGATTGAAACCACGTCCCTGGCGCTGCAAGGTAACAGCTCTACCCACTGCGCCACTGGGCCACCTCTTCACTGAATGTACTGAATACTGAGAGGGATTTTAACGTTGAGACTCCAACATATTTAATATGTTGTCATTTTGTAGTTGCGTTGAACCTGGTAAATGCCAAAGATAAACATGGAGTAACTCAGCGGGTCAGGCAGCATCTGTGGAGAACATGGATAGGTGACGTTTCACAGAGTGCTGGAGTAACTCAGCGGGTCAGGCAGCATCTGTGGAGAACATGGATAGGTGACGTTTCACAGAGTGCTGGAGTAAGTCAGCGGGTCAGGCAGCATCTGTGGAGAACATGGATAGGTGACGTTTCACAGAGTGCTGGAGTAACTCAGCGGGTCAGGCAGCATCTGTGGAGAACATGGATAGGTGACGTTTCACAGAGTGCTGGAGTAAGTCAGCGGGTCAGGCAGCACCTGTGGAGAAAGGGGATGGGTCGGGCCACTTCTGGGACAATTTCTATATCTTTACAAAAGGTTGCCAGACAGTGTGTCATCTGTGAAATGACAGGACGGTGACAGGGCCACATGGTGTGCTTGCAGAGTTGAATGTTTAGTTTAGTTTAGTTCAGAGTAACAGGCCCTTCGGCCCACTGAGTCAGTACTGGCCATCAATCCCCGCATACTAACACTATCCTCTACACACACTACATTTACACCAAGCCTATTTACTAACAAACCTGTACGTCTTTGGAGTGTGGGAGGAAACCGGAGCACCTGGAGAAAACCCACGCAGGTCACAGTGAGAACGTGCAAACTCCGTACAGACAGCACCCTTAGTCAGGATCGAACCCGGGTCTCTGGTGCTGTGAGGCACAGCTCTCCCGCTGCGCCACTGTGCCACCCTGTCCTGGGCAGGTTTGTCCACAAACACCTCCACGTGTTTCTAGCTGAGGGAAACTGTGATTCTGCCCGTGATGTGTTCTGCAGGGTACCTGCCGTGTCAAAGGAATTTGTTCCGTGTATTTCCTCTTTAAATTACACAACCTGTCAAAGGAACTTATAATGGTTCCGTGCACCTGAGAAGCAGGCAGCTTTCCAGCACCATTTAGCGCTTGCACATAATGGCTTCATTTGTTACACTCCCAGGCTTTGGATCCTTCAATGGTCCAATACCAGGCCAGGAGGAGCTCACATATGCAGTAACCAACCCACTGTTGTAACAACACAACTACATTTGTTCTGTAAAGCTTCCAAATAACAAAAGCCAATGAAATCATTCACTTACTGATTTGGCTGTTAAGCTTGAAAGAAAACACTATCTTATTTACTGGAGAAAAATAGAATATCACAGTGGTGCTTGTAACTGGACAGTATATTTTAACTACATTTCAGGACACATAATACAAACTGCAAAAGTAATGAATAATTGAGTCGGCCGCAGAGATCTGTACATGTATTGGAAATGAATGCAGAAAGTTACAATTCTCACGTGGTGTATATAATAGTTTGTGTGAGTTACTCCAGCATTTTGTGGCCATATAATAGCTAGTCCCAGCCTGAGTGAATGATGTGCTACGGTCAGCAAGGGTCAAACTTTGCACTTGTTGTGAGAACGTCATGTTCTCAGGCGTGTTTTGGAAGATCACTGTAGTACACTGTGTATGGTCGGTTGCTCTGACTCGGCTTGAAGCAGGAGATTTGATACTAACATAGAAACATAGAAAATAGGTGCAGGAGTAGGCCATTCAGCCCTTCGAGCCTGCACCGCCATTCAATATGATCATGGCTGATCATCCAACTCAGTATCCTGTACCTGCCTTCTCTCCATACCCCCCTGATCCCTTTAGCCACAAGGGCCACATCTAACCCTCTTAAATATAGCCAATGAACTGGCCTCAACTACCTTCTGTGGCAGAGAATTCCACAGATTCACCACTCTCTGTGTGAAAAATGTTTTTCTCATCTCGGTCCTAAAAGATTTCCCCCTTATCCTTAAACTGTGACCCCTTGTCCTGGACTTCCCCAACATCAGGAACAATCTTCCTGCATCTAGCCTGTCCAACCCCTTAAGAATTTTGTAAGTTTCTATAAGATCCCCCCTCAATCTTCTAAATTCTAGCGTGCACAAGCCGAGTCTATCCAGTCTTTCTTCATATGAAAGTCCTGACATCCCAGGAATCAGTCTGGTGAACCTTCTCTGTACTCCCTCTATGGCAAGAATGTCTTTCTTCAGATTAGGAGACCAAAACTGTACGCAATACTCCAGGTGTGGTCTCACCAAGACCATGTACAACTGCAGTAGAACCTCCCTGCTCCTATACTCAAATCCTTTTGCTATGAAAGCTAACATACCATTCGCTTTCTTCACTGCCTGCTGCACCTGCATGCCCACTTTCAATGACTGTTGTACCATGACACCCAGGTCTCGTTGCATCTCCCCTTTTCCTAATCGGCCACCAATGTTACCTAGCTGCCAAACCCATCTTGATGTGTGAAGAAGGGTCCCCACCCAAAACATCATCTATCCATGAAAAATGTTCCCCGATGTTGGGGGAGTCCAGAACCAGGGGTCACAGTTTAAGAATAAGGGGTAGGGCATTTAGGACTGAGATGTGGAAAAACCTGTTCACCCAGAGAATTGTGAATCTGTGGAATTCTCTGCCTCAGAAGGCAGTGGAGGCCAATTCACTGGATGTATTCAAGAGAGAGTTAGATTTAGCTCTTAGGGCTAGTGGAATCAAGGGATATGAGGAGAAAGTAGGAACGGGGTACTGACGTTCGATGATCAGCCATGAACATATTGAATGGCGGTGCTGGCTGGAAGGGCCGAATGGCCTACTCCTGCATCTGTTTTCTATGTTTCTCTGTTTCTAAGTGAACTCAAGGGATGCTGCCTGACCTGCAGAATTACCCAGCACTGTGTGTCTATCTTGTTGTCTGCTCTGGCTATGTGTCTGTGGACTAACACATGGAGGGCTGTCTATGTTCAGTGGGGACTCGACCTGCTAATAGCAGTGTTTGTGTTGCCTAATCTACAGTGCGGCTTCACGGGACATTTTAGTTTTGTTTAAAAACGCACCAGGGAAACCAGCCCATCGAGTCCACGCCGACCATCAACTGAAGAAGGGTCATCCATGCCTTCTCTCCAGAGATGCTGCCTGTCCTGCTGAGTTACTCCAGCATTGGGGATACAAGCAGAAGCCTCCACGTGGCACATCCCGGGCAATGCTGACGACAGGAACTGTACCGCAGTGGACCGACTGAAGTAGCCGATTCTGCAACCACCGGCCTTCAGCCGTCACTGACCGACCGGAAGGACGTGGTATAGAAGATGGCCGGACACGGGGAAGACGACTCCAGCATTCTGTGTCTATCTCCGACCATCGATTACCGCTTCACGCCAGTAAGTTTAGTTTAGAGATACAGCGTGGAAACAGGCCCTTCGGCCCACCGAGTCCGTGCCGACCAGCGATCCCCGCACGTTCACACTAGCCTACGCACACACTAGGGACAAATTTACACATACACCAAGCCAATTAACCTACAAACCTGTACGTCTTTGGAGTGTGGGAGGAAACTGAAGATCTTTGAGAAAATCCACGCAGTCACGGGGAGAACGTGCAAACTCCACACAGACAGCACCCATAGTCAGGATGGAACTCGGGTCTCTGGTTCTGCAAGCGTTGTGAGGCAACAACTCGACCGCTGGGCAACCGTGGCCGTCCACAAGGTCTATGTTATCCCACTTGCTCATCCGCTCCCGACACACTCGAGGCAATTTACAGAGGGCCGATGAACCTGCAAAGCGGCACGTCTTTGGGAAGTGGGAGGAGACCGGAGCACCCGGAGGAAACCCACATGGTCACGGGGAGAAAGTCGGGGCAAAGGGGCGTCACGGTGGCGCAGCGGTAGAGTTGCTGCCTCACAGCGCTTGCAGCGTCAGAGACCCGGGCTCCATCCTGACTACGGGTCTATAAGATAATGTGCAGGGTTCGCTGGTCGGCGCGGACCCGGTGGGCCGAAGGGCCTGATTCCGTGCTGAATCTCTAAACTAAACTAAACTAAACTAAACATGCAAACTCCACACAGACAGCACCAGAGGTGGGGATTGAACCTGGGTCTCTGGTGCTGTAAGGCAGCGGCTGATTGGGACAGAGTTGACCATTACTCGTCCAGCCTCGGGGGTTACTAGAGGGCATAGTGTAACCACTCATGAGATCAACTGCTTAAAGTAGAAATAAAGAGAACACAAACACTCTTTATGTGTAGGAAGGAACTGCAGGTGCTGGTTTAAATCGAAGGTTGGCAAAATGCTGGAGTAACTCAGCGGGACAGGCAGCATCTCTGGATAGAAGGAATGTGTGACGTTTCGAGTTGAGACACTTCTTCTGACTGATGTCAGGGGAGAGGGAGGTACATAGATAAGGAAGTGTAAGGTATGAAGACAGGACAAAGGGAATGGAGCCCAAGGAAAGTGTAGAATAGATCCACCAGGTGGCGCTTCGATGGCAGCTTCGCCAATGGTCTATCTTTTTTTCTTTTTTTGTTATTTTTAGTGTGTTTAACAAGTATGTGTTAATGTACTCTGGTTTGTTTTATGTGGGGGGTGGGCGAGGGGGTCAGGGGAAACTTATTTTCAATCTCCTACCTTGCCGGAGCGGGTGGCGTTGCTCGGGACTGACTTTGAGCCACACCGCGTGGCGTAGAATTACCATCGGAGCCTGCGATCCCGCGCCTGGGATCCACGCTCCAGCCGTGGCCAGCGGATTTTAACATCGAGAGCTCGCAGTCTCGGGTAGAGACCGACATCGAGAAGCTCCAAAGATCGCCCAGTGCGGGGAGCTTGATCGCCCTGACGCGGAGAGCCCGACCGTCGACTACGGGAGTAAGATCGTCCCGTCAACGGAAGGTTAGAGGCCCATGACCGCTGGATGACAAAGAAGGGAAGAGATTGAACTGTTTTTTGCCTTCCATCAAAGTGAGGAATGTGGAGGAGTCACTGTGGTGGATGTTCATGTTAACATGTATTTTGTGTATTCTGTTTTTTTTAATATTTTATTTTATTAGAAGTAAGTACAGTCATATGGCACCAAAGTGCCTAATATATATTTTCATAATACATTTTATGTACAACTTCTTTTTTTTTTTTTTTATTACACTGAAAAAAGATTAGAATAAGAAAAAGAAGTTAGATAGTAAAGGATAGAAAGATGTGAAATATATATAGTGTGTGAAAAAAGAAAACGAGTAAATGAAGAAAGTTGAGAGAGAGAATAGAGAAAATAAAATAAAATAAAAAAGAAAAGGAGATCATTATTTATAATCTTGACCAACCCTCGTCCAGTCCTGAAAGTTATTTTTTACAATTGTGTTGCACCATATGATTCCAAAAAAACGACGAATGGAGACCAACTCTTGTATTTTGTTTTGAATTGAATTGCCTTTTATTTGTCATCCAGACCGAAGTCTGAACGAAATTTAAGCAGTCATTACATATAATACAATACAATAAAAAACAACAATAAACACATATTAACATCCACCACAGTGAGTCCACCCAACATCTCCTCACTGTGATGGAGGCAAAAGTCTTAGGGCTGCAGTCTCTTCCCTCCTCTTCTCCTTCTGCGCTGAGGCGATACCCCCCGGGCGATGTTAAAACCTGTCCTGCGGCTCAAACACCGCGGCCCGGGGTAGTCGAAGCTGCCGCTCACCAGACCTGCTGACGCAGCCGCTGGCCCGCGGCCGAACCCCCGGTCTCAGGCCACCGCCACCAGAACTGCCGTCCCAGCCCCCGGAGCATCGTTCCAGCCCCGAGCCGGATCGCCCTCACGTGAGTACTGCCACCGTCTCAGCCTCGCGCCAGGCCGCCGCTCCTCCCTCGCGCCAGGCCGCCCCGACTGGGCGCCGCTCCTCCCTCGCGCCAGGCCGCCCCGACCGGGCGCCGCTCCTCCCTCAGGCTGGGAACGCCGTACCTCCCCGAGCTCGGCTACTCCGACGGGAGCACCGTTCCTTCCTCGGGCCGGCCGTCACAGCCCCTCACGAAAGCCCTGTTCCAGCCCCGAGCCGGGCCGTCCTCACGGGAGCGAGCTCAGTGCGAGTCCTGGCAGGCTCTGCCTCCTGAGCCTCGAGGTCGCCAGCTCCGCCACTAGGCCTCAGCGCAGACGGAGGCAGAGAAGGGGAATACGACAAAAAAGTCGCATTCCCCCGCAGGGAGAGACAGCAAGCCCCGTTTCAACCCCCCCCCCCCCCCCCAAAACACAAACTAAAAACCATTGTGTATTCTGTTGTGTGTTTTATTGGTATAACTGTACAACAAATGAAATTCCTCGTATGTGAAGATATGAGATTCGTCCTATCAGGCAAATCAGACCAATTCTTAAAGGTTTGGTCTCCCTTTATCGACTTATTTCAAGCATATGGTGCAACACAACCTTAGAAATTAATTGTTTCAGAACCGGGTGAGGGGTGGGTAAAGATACGAAGTAGGTAGATATATATCCCTTTCAATATTTCTTTTTTCTTCCCTTTTTTTCTTCTCTATTCCTTTTCTTTCTTATTTCACGTCACCTTCTTGTTTTCTCTTTCGGGCTAGAAGGCCTTATGAACTCTTTTCTATTTTTTCACGAATGAACAATATTATATAATATTCTCTTCCTCTCTATTTCTTGCTTTTCTTACCCTTCTTTTTTTACTATTAAATTAAAAAATAAGAAGTTGTACATGAAATGTAATATGTTAGTCACGCCTTGTAGTATTGTACACTGCTTCTAATAAAAAATATTAGAGGAAAAAATAAAAATCCTCGTATGTTGCAAAACATGCTTGGCTAATAGAGTATGATTATGATGATGAGATCAGTGTTAGCTGGGAGAAGACAACAATTAAGCTCAACAAATGCAGTCGGAGACAGTCGGACTGGTGGGAGATCTGGGGAGGGGGAGGGGATGGAGAGAGAGGGAAAGCGAGGGCTATCTGAAGTTAGTGAAGTCAATATTCATACCGCTGGGGTGTAAGCTGCCCAAGCGAAATATGAGGTGCTGTTCCTCCAATTTGGCTGGGCCTCACTCTGACAATGGAGGAGGCCCAGGACAGAAAGGTCAGTGTGGGAATGGGAGGGGGAGTTAGAGTGTTGAGCAGCAAATGCTCTTTATTCTGCTTGTGCTGGGCTGTAAAAGTGACGCCTGATGCTACACGCGTTTGATTTCATTAATGTTCAATTTTGCGGCCTTTGTTTTTTTTTATCATCCCATTTTTTTTCTCCTCATGAAACAGTTGAGTTTCACCTGGTGAAGGTCACTGTCTGAGATCATTTGAACAAGATTTAAAACTATAAAAATAAAATCAATAAGTGTTGTTGAAGCAGGTGTCAGGCAGGATGGCCAGGTTCAGAGAGCAAACTACCACCTCCTCTCCCCACCCTTCTGCTGAGCGAGACACTACCCAGCTCCCAGCTCCCCGGGGATGGTATCATTTCAGCAAAGCTTGATGTAACCCATACATCACTGTCTCCTGTACGAGCTGCAATATTAAACTCTAACATATATAGTTAAACCAACACGGGATCAAAATGATCGGCACAGTAAATGCGATTGGGGAACACCAGGTATAAGGTGGGTGCGGGCGGCACCTTGACATCCAACCTGTGCGGGCCGTTGATCCGGGGATCATCCTAGTTTGGTTCAATATCGTTTAGTTTAGAGATACAGTGTGGAAACAGGCCCTTCGGCCCACCGAGTCTGTGCTAACCTACACACTAGACTTTAGACTTTAGAGATACAGCACGGAAACAGGCCCTTCGGCCCACTGAGTCCGTGCCGACCACTGATCCCCGCACACTAACACTATCCTACACACACTAGGGACAATTTACAATTTTTATCGAAGCCAATTGACCTACAAACCCGCACGTCTTTGGAGTGTGGGAAGAAACCGAAGCACCCGGAGAAAACCCACGCAGGTCACGGGGAGAACGTGCAAACTCCGTACAGACAGCGCCTGTAGTCAGGCTGGAACCCGTGTCTCTGGCGCTGTGAGGCAGCAGCTCTACCCGCTGCACCACCGTGATGCCTATCCCAAAATATGCTGCTGGTTACAAATACACAAAATGATTAACAAAACAAAACGATCAAATTAAAAGTTACTTAAGGTAAAAAGTATTTGCGATTACAAGAAAGCATAATTCGTAATTACAGATGATTGATTCAATAGGATCAACTTTATTTAACTCTTAATTATCCAGTGAGGTCAATTTGAGGTCAGACGTAGATACAAGAAATTGCAAAGGCTGGTTTACCAAAAAACATATAAAGTGCTGGAGTAACTTAGAGGTAGAACTACCATAGTGGGAGATTGTAGGACTGGAGGTCATAGCCTTAGCATAAAAGGACGTTCCTTTGGGAAGTAGATGAGGAGGAATTTCTTTAGTCAGATAGTGGTGAATTTGTGAGATTCCTTGCCACAGACGGCTGTGGTGGCCAGGGGCAATTCAAGGCAGAGGTGACGTAACTGGATAGGTGTCCTTTTGGGTTGGGATCCTTCTTCAGACTAAGTTTGAAGTCTTCTACGAAACGTCACCTATCCATGTTCTCCACAGATGCTGCCTGACCCGCTGAGTTACTCCAGCACTCTGTGAAACGTCACCTATCCATGTTCTCCACAGATGCTGCCTGACCCACTGAGTTACTCCAGCACTCTGTGAAACGTCACCTATCCATGTTCTCCACAGATGCTGCCTGACCCGCTGAGTTACTCCAGCACTCTGTGAAACGTCACCTATCCATGTTCTCCACAGATGCTGCCTGACCCACGGAGCTAAGGAAATAGGCAACGTTTCGGGCCGAAATCCTTCTGGAAATAGGCAACGTTTCGGGCCGAAACCCTTACGGGTTTCGTCCCGAAACGTTGCCTATTTCCTTCGCTCCATAGATGCTGCTGCACCCGCTGAGTTACTCCAGCACTCTGTGAAACGCCACCTATCCATGTTCTCCACAGATGCTGCCTGACCCGCTGAGTTACTCCAGCACTTTGCGCCTTTCTTTGTTAACCTGCATCTGTTATTACTTGTTTCTACACACGGTGGGGCAGCGGTAGAGTAGCTGCCTCACAGTACCAGAGACCTGGGTTAGATCCTGACTATGGGTGCCGTCTGCATGGAGTTTGTACGTTCTCCATGTGACCGCGTGGGTTTTCTCCGGGTGCTCTGGTTTCCCTCCCACACTCCAAAGACGTGCAGGTTTGTAGTTAATTGGCTTTGGAAAAATTGTAAATTGTCCCTCGTGTGTAAGGTGGTGCTAGTGTATGGGGTGATCGCTGGGCGGTGTGGATTCAGTGGGCCACAGGGTCTGTATCTCTAAAGACTAAGCTAATGTCTAGATTCATTTGCAATATCAGTTTGTGTGGTTAGCACTTCAGAAAGGATCTGAAAAGCACGAAGTGGGTCCTGTACTCATGATGAGAACAGAGAGAGAACGAGTTGGATAGAAAGTTCAAGGAGCAGAGAATAAAAACCTTTCTCATGGTTTGAGGGATGCAGGTAGGAGGGGCAGTGGGTGATGCAGCAGGGGCAACACAAAGGTGATGGGTGTAACTAGACCCACAACATCCCCACGCATGGTCAAGGTGAGGGTGTGAAGGGCTGGAGTGTCCAGTGTAAGGTGACCCTTTGATGTGGACTTTGCATTGTGGGGTGGTCTCGGAATAATGAAGCCATCAGGCAGGCAGGCAAGGAGGAAGAACAATGGGTGAAGGTGATTGAAGCAGAACTGACCTGGTCCACAGGCTCAGCACAGTCTAGCTCTTGAGTAGCTGATGGTATCGAGAGCGGTGCGATATTAGTGGTGATCCATGCAGGAGAACTATGTGTCTGGTGTGTTCAATACCTTTTCATTACCTCTCGCTTCCCTTACTCCTGACCCTCAGTCTGAAGAAGGGTCTCGACCCGAGACGTCACCTATCCATGTTCTCCACAGATGCTGCCTGACCCGCTGAGTTACTCCAGCATTCCGTGAAACGTCACCTATCCATGTTCTCCACAGATGCTGCCTGACCCGCTGAGTTATGGTGCATCAGCATCTGTGGAGCTAAGGAAATAGGCAACGTTTCGGGCCGAAACCCTTCTGGAAATAGGCAACGTTTCGGGCTGAAACCCGGAAGGGTTTCGGCCCGAAACGTTGCCTATTTCCTTAGCTCCATAGATGCTGCTGCACCCGCTGAGTTACTCCAGCACTCTGTGAAAAGTCACCTATCCATGTTCTCCACAGATGCTGCCTGACCCGCTGAGTTACTCCAGCACTCTGTGAAACGTCACCTATCCATGTTCTCCACAGATGCTGCCTGACCCGCTGAGTTACTCCAGCACTCTGTGAAACGTCACCTATCCATGTTCTCCACAGATGCTGCCTGACCCGCTGAGTTACTCCAGCACTCTGTGTCTGTCTTCGGTGTGAACGCAGCATCTGCCGTTCCCTTCCTACACAATGTATTTGACGGGATCATTAACTCCAGAGTGAGCGGGGCCAGAGGCTGAACCACTGGATGTTCAAATGTGCAGTTGTCACTGAGTTGCTGCAGAATCTAGTCCAAGGCTGATGCCTGGAATGGGAAGGGATAAGGAATAGGATAGGTATAGGGATATGGATAGGGATAGGGATAGGGATATGGATTGGGAGTGTGAATAGGATAGGTATAGGGATACGGGTGGGGATAGAGATTCAAGAGAGTTTATTGTCATGTGTCCCAGATAGGACAATGAAATTCTTGCTTTGCTTCAGCACAACAGAACATAGTCGGCATGAATACAGAACAGATCAGTGTGTCCATATACCATTGTATAAATATATACACACACAAATAAATATACTGATAAAGTGCAAATAACAGATAATAGGCTATTAATGTTCAAAGTTTTGACCGAGCCAAGTTTAATAGCCTGATGGCTGTGGGGAAGTAGCTATTCCTGAACCTGGTTGTTGCAGTCTTCAGGCTCCTGTACCTTCTACCTGAAGGTAGCAGGGAGATGAGTGTGTGGCCAGGATGTTGTGGGTCTTTGATGATACTGCCAGCCTTTTTGAGGCAGCGACTGCGATAGATCCCCTCGATGGATAGGGATATGGATAGAGAATGGGAATGGGATAGGTGAAGGGATAGGGATTGGGATAGGGATATGGATAGGGAATGGGAACAAATAGGGACTCAGGCAGAGAAGCCGATCCCATTCCGAAACGTCACCTTTCCCTTTTCTCCAGAGACGCTGCCACCTGACCCGCTGAGCTACTCCAGCACTTCGTGTCTACCTTCAGTATAAACCAGCATCTGCAGTTCCTTTCCACACAAGGAATTGTCAGAGATTGTCTTGTCTGTAATTGAGATGTAGGAATTGAAGTTGCGAAGGTCAGAGGGGTGACTGTGGATGTGGGGCGAGAGAGTTGATGTGGAGGTTAAGCTAAATCCATGACAGGAGGTCAGTGAACTGGGAGACTAAAGGCTAAGATGAGTTAAGATCAGCTAACTCAGCACGGTCTGGGAATTACACATGGTCTTTCTGTGCTTTATAACGGACCTACTTACTGCACATACTCTCTGACCCATTGGGCAAAATCAATACATTTTAAATAAAACCTTTCCAATCTCTTCGTTCAAAATCTAGATTAATTTTTGAATTTCGTTTGATATATTTTTGAAGTGAATGATTCAATGTTTATAAATGTTCAGTTTAATGGGAGATATCAGAAGTGCAGGAGCCACTACATAAATCCCTATTATACCTCCTGAACTTCTTTTCACCTCTATTCAGACATGAAACCCTTTAATCAAGAATAATATATTAAATTCACATGTTCTCTCAGCTCCATGCTTGTCTCATGAGGAAATCATTGAGACTGTACAATTTGTTTTCAGTTCTGGTGACCTGCTCCTACTTCGACCTGCTAGTAACAGATGTACTCGCACAGGAGAGGAAAGGCAAGGTCCCCTCTACCCTCACTCTACGTACAACCCCAGCCAGAGACTCTCCTGTGTACTGTACCACGAATTAACCATTTCTTGGCATTCCCTGCAAGTGTAGTCAGGAACGTCATCAAAGCAGAGGGAGGTTGTCAAGGCAGACAAAGGTCCACTTTAAAAACGCCCGGGCTGGGCGATCGTTTCGTTGAATACCTCCGCTCAGTCTGTCTAAACCTACCTGATCTCCCGGTGGCCCAGCACTTTAACTCCCCCTCCCATTCCCACACTGACCTTTCTGTCCTGGGCCTCCTCCATTGTCAGAGTGAGGCCCAGCGCAAATTGGAGGAACAGCGACCTCATGTTTAGCTTGGGCAGCTTACACCCCAGCGGTATGAACATTGACTTCTCTAACTTCAAGTAACCTTGCTTTCCCTCTCTCTCCATCCCCTCCCCATTCCCAGTTCTCCCACCAGTCTCACTGTCTCCAACTACATTCTATCTCTGCTTTGTTGTTGCCTTCTCCCAGCTAACACTGATCGAAACTACATGTCCCTTGATCTCCATTCCCCCAGTCCTGTTTTTACACCTTGCACTTCCTTATCTATGTGTCCCCCACTCCCTTGACATCGGTCTGAAGAAGGGTCTCGACCCGAAACGTCACCCATTCCTTCTCTCCAGAGATGCTGCCTGACCCGCTGAGTTACTCCAGCACTCTGTGAAACGTCACCTATCCATGTTCTCCACAGATGCTGCCTGACCCGCTGAGTTACTCCAGCACTCTGTGAAACGTCACCTATCCATGTTCTCCACAGATGCTGCCTGACCCGCTGAGTTACTCCAGCACTCTGTGAAACGTCTCCTATCCATGTTCTCCACAGATGCTGCCTGACCCACTGAGTTATGGTGCATCAGCATCTATGGAGCTAAGGAAATAGGCAACGTTTCGGGCCGAAACCCTTCTGGAAATAGGCAACGTTTCGGGCCGAAACCCTTCTGGAAATAGGCAACGTTTCGGGCCGAAAACCTTCCGGGTTTCGGCCCGAAACGTTGCCTATTTCCTTAGCTCCATAGATGCTGCTGCACCCGCTGAGTTACTCCAGCACTCTGTGAAACGTCACCTATCCATGTTCTCCACAGATACTGCCTGACCTGTTGAGTTACTCCAGCAGTTTGTGTCTATCTTTGGTTTACAACTGTCCTCGTTTGCCTTGACATAAACAGGAGTCTATCCATCCTACGACTAAATGCGTACAAACACTTCTGCTCACAGTCTATCCATGGCTTCCCTCGATCCTCTCTGTGAAAACCAGTGT
Source organism: Amblyraja radiata (assembly GCF_010909765.2). Taxonomy (NCBI): domain Eukaryota; kingdom Metazoa; phylum Chordata; class Chondrichthyes; order Rajiformes; family Rajidae; genus Amblyraja; species Amblyraja radiata. The sequence continues at coordinate 49,149,388 of NC_045972.1, read as the reverse complement.
TGTTGGAGGATAATTAGTTGCTGGAGGTTGAGTTTAAGTCGGGTTTACTTTTACTAATGTGCATGATCTTAACTTACGGGTGGGTTGGATGTAAGCGTGGGCCTGATGTGGGTGCATGAATGAGAATAAACCTGGAACTACAGCACGGGTTCGGTACAACATCAGAGTGCGGCGTTACACTAAGTGAAAATATCACCCCAAATTTGCAGAGTTTACTACCGGCTGCCGTGCGGAGAGAAAGAACACTTTTGCCAATTTAGTTGTACGGAGCGGGTGATAAATCTGGTGCTGTGGCTGTGAGGAGCTGGAGGCATGCAGATTTACAGCAGTAATCGAAGAAAGTGAAGTCACTCCCAACACAATGCTGTCACCGCTTGTGATAAGTTTTGTATCACATTTGGCTGGGACATCAGCTTCTTATCTGATGGGATTTATCAAGCTGCCTGATGTATAAATCTAGAGGTGTGCATAGGTAGTAGTAAACTATTAGGTTTATTTTTCAAGCATGAAAGCCTCTTAATTCACACACATTGTGGTTGTTCTTATTCATGAAATAAATCCCGATATACTGCACCATTTATCATTGGACCTGTGCCAGTAAATATTCCGTGGTTTACTACGCTAACGTACAGATGCGTAGGGGTTCCTCTGTGTGAATGTCTCCGTGTACACGTCCTGGGATGTGGGGGGGAACCGGAGCACCCGGAGGAAACCCACGTGGTCACAGGGAGAACGTGCAAACTCCACACAGACAGGCAGCACCCGAGGTCGGGATCGAACACGGGCCTCTGCCGCTGCTGAGCCACCCTCTGAGTTTACCTCTGATTCTCCCTGCACACCTCCAGGAAAGGCCAGAGAGCCCTCTGATTCTTTCTTGTTAAAATGAGACCCCTCACACTAACACTTTAATAATATTCCATTCCTCGGCTCCATCACCTCACACTTACCAGAGAGGTCCACTCCCCTTAAGGGGATAGAGCCTTTTCTGTTGCTGCTCCGGTACTCTGGAACACCTTGCCGTTGCACATCAGACAGGCCCCCTCACTGTCCATCTTCAAATCCTCCCTAAAAACTCATTTTTATTCTCTGGCTTTCGACACTGGCTGAGACATTGCTCCTGTTCTTAGTGCTTTTAATGTCTTTTAATTTTTACTGTTTTTAGTCCTTCGTTTTACGGTTTTTAATGGTTTGTAATAACTTTTTGTCCATGAGTTCTCATGTACAGCACTTTGTGGCAACTGCGGTTGTTTAAAGCGCTTTATAAATAAAGTTTATTATTATTATTATTATTATTATTATTATACCTCCATTTTATTACATCTGACTCTGTTGTACTGCATGAAGGAACTGCAGATGCTGGAATCTTGGGTAGAATTCTACAAGGAACGACCAGAGGGCCCTGTGATAAGGAGGAAGTGATGCGGCACGGCGGCGCAGCGGTAGAGTTGCTGCCTCACAGCGCCAGAGACCCAGGTTCGATCCTGACTACGGGTGCTGTCTGTGCGGAGTTTGTACGTTCTCCCCATGACCAGCGTGGGTTTTCTCCGAGATCTTCGGTTTCCTTCCACACTCGAAAGACGTACATGTTTGTAGATTAATTGGCTTGGGTTTGTATACTTGGTATAAGTGTAAATTGTCCCTAGTGTGTGTAGGCTTGTGTTAATGTGTGGGGATCGCGCTGGTCGGCGCGGACTCGATGGGCCGAAGGGCCTGTTTCCACGCTGCATAAACTAAATGGAGGTGTAAAGGATCTCATTGCCATTGGTCACTGTACTTTATTTGTGATGGATCGGGAATCTATTTGGGGTGAAATTGGAATGGGGGGACGATCCTCCCTACAAAATGGAATTGTTACCTGAAGCCATGGGTGATGAAAGGGGCATGATCCACAATACCAATGGTTATGATGATAACTAACTACCAGGAGGTGGCAGGGCAGCTCAGAGTCAGAGGATACCTCCCAAGCAGTGACCACAATGTGGACATTGTCTCCATTAATTTTATACCAGATAGAGGTTACAGCGAAACACGACATTGGGAAGGGCAGGGAATGAGCGGTGATGTAATTACCTCAGCCGACACAACACACGGCTCTCAACCAAGAACCATCCCGGGATTGAGTGGGTTAACCTATGATAACCTGGGCCTGTACTCGCTGGAGTTTAGAAGAATGTGTAGGGACCTCATTGTAACGTTGAGAATAGTGAAAGGCCTGGATAGAGTGGATGTGGAGAGGATGTTTCCACTAGTGGGAGAGTCCAAGACTAGAGGTCATAGCCTCATATTTAAAGGATGTTATTTTAGAAAGGAGATGAGGAGGAATTTCTTTAGTCAGAGGGTGGTGAATCTGTGGAATTCTTTGCCACAAAAGGCTGTGGAGGTCAAGTCAGTGGATATTTTTAAGGCAGAGACAGATAGATTTTTGATCAGTACGGGTGTCAGGGGTTATAGGGAGAAGGCAGGAGAATGGGGTTAGGAAGGAGAGATAGATCAGCCATGATTGAATGGTGGAGTAGACTTGATGGGCCGAATGGCCTAATACTGCTCCTATCACTTATGACCTTGTGAACCCAACACCAAGCACACTGAGGACAGAAGGTGAAATGCAGAGTGACAAAGGGGGCAGCGATGAGAGTGAAGGGGACTCCATCAGAGGAAGTGTGCATCTTCTGGAATTATCATATTTTGGGTGATAATTTGAATAGCGGCTGAGGTGCTTATTCTTCTGGAAGTGAAAGAAACCGTGGGAGAATCTGGAGCAGAGGACATAATCCTACAGCAATTTGGCCAATAGAATCCTGCAACATCCCCGGCCCTCCGTGACCAGCACACGTCCCATAATTTAGAAGATTGAGGGGGGATCTTATAGAAACTTACAAAATTCTTAAGGGGTTGGACAGGCTAGATGCAGGAAGATTGTTCCCGATGTTGGGGAAGTCCAGGACAAGGGGTGATAGTTTAAGGATAAGGGAGAAATCCTTTAGGACCGAGATGAGAAAAACATTTTTCATACAGAGAGTGGTGAATCTCTGGAATTCTCTGCCACAGAAGGTAGTTGAGGCCAGTTCATTGGCTATATTTAAGAGGGAGTTAGATGTGGCCCTTGTGGCTAAAGGAATCAGCGGGTATGGAGAGAAGGCAGGTACAGGATACTGAGTTGGATGATCAGCCATGATCATATTGAATGGCGGTGCAGGCTCGAAGGGCCGAATGGCCTCTACTCCTGCACCTATTTACTATGTTTCTATGTTGTGAACAACTAGTGCATTGTCACATGTCATCATGTGTCATCTGATGCTCCCTCATTGTCAGTGGCCTCTCATTAAACAACAGACTGTCACACTCGATTCCTTGCCAACATGATCCTTACGTTGGGATGCCTTGTGACTATGACAATGTTACGTACCACAGGAAATTATTCATTTAATTGGTAATGTAGCATAAAATTGAATTATTTCACAAAGGATAAAAACATATAGGTCGAGTCGCAGGTGGATAAGGCGGTCAAAAAGGCTTTTGGCACATTGGCCTTCATCAGTCAGAGTATTGAGTATAGAAGTTGGGAGGTCATGTTGCAGGTGTATAAGACGTTGGTGAGACCAGATTTAGAATATTGTGTTCAGTTCTGGGCACCATGTTATAGGAAAGATGTTGTCAAGCTTGAAAGGGTTCAGAAAAGATTTACGAGGATGTTGCCAGGACTAGAGGGTGTGAGCTATAGGGAGAGGTTGAGTAGGCTGGGACTCCATTCCTTGGAGCGCAATAGGATGAGGGGGATCTTATAGAGGTGTACAAAATCATGAGAGGAATAGATCGGGTAGATGCACAGTGTCTCTTACCCAGAGTAGGGGCATCGAGGACCAGAGGGCATAGGTTCAAGGTGAACGGGAAAATATTTAATAGGAATCTGAAGGGTAACTTATTCACACAGGTGGGTGTATGGAACGACCTGCCAGCGGAGGTAGTTGAGGCTGGGACTAACCCATCTTTAAGAAACAGTTAGACAGGTACACGGATAGGACAGGTTTGGAGGGATATGGACCAAACGCAGGCAAGTGGCACCAGTGTAGCTGGGACATTGTTGGCCGGTAGACAAAAATGCTGGAGAAACTCAGCGGGTGAGGCGGCATCTATGGAGCGGAGGAAATAGGCAACGTTTTGGCTCGAAATGTTGCCTATTTCCTACGCTCCATAGGTGCTGCCTCCCCGCTGAGTTTCTCCAGCATTTTTGTCAACCTTCAATTTTCCAGCATCTGCAGTTCCTTCTTAAACATTGTTGGCCGGTGTAGGCAAGTTGGGCCGAAGGACCTGTTTCCACACTGTATTACTCTATGATTCTATGGGAGATTAAATTAAGAGATTATTGTAGAAAGGTAATATTTAAAATGGCAACTATTTTTACACATTCTATGCATGTAGCAAATGATGCCATTGGGCCCACCAGAGTTTAGTTTAGTTTAGAGATACAGCGTTTGGCCCACCGATTCTGCACCGACCAGTGATCCCCGCACACTAACACTACCCTACACACACTAGGGACAATTTTGCATTATACAAAGCCAATTAACCAACAAACCTGTACGTCTTTGGAGTGTGGGAACAAACCGAAGATAAGGTCATAAGTGATAGGAGTAGAATTCAGGTCAAGACCCTTCTTCATAAGTTTAGAAGTTCATGTTATAGGAGCCATTCGGCCCATCAAGTCTACTCTGCCATTCAATCATGGCTGATCTATCTCTCGCTCCTAACTCCATTCTCCTGCCTTCTCCCCATAACCTCCGACACCCGTACTAATCAAGAATCGTATCTACCTCCGCCTTAAACATATCCACTGATCTTGGAGAAAACCCTTCTACCATAGGGTCTGAAGAAGGGTTTCGGCCCGAAACGTCGCCTATTTCCTTCGCTCCATAGATGCTGCTGCACCCGCTGAGTTTCCCCAGCAATTTTGTGTACCTTGGAGAAAACCCACGCAGGTTTAGGAGTGAACGTGCAAACTCCGGACAGTGTTGTGGCCAGCGTTTAGAAGAATATCCACAGCTCATCTACCTTTCACTTTTTTTCAGATATTTATCCACTCCTTTTTAAAAGCAGTAATGGGTTCTGCTGTCAGTGATATTTCTGGGAGTGCATTCCCTGCCCCACCAATCCTTGGCATCAAAGGAAATATTTCCCCTCTCTTCTTTCAGTCTTTTGCAATGATTTGAAATTTATGCTCTGTACTTAGCAACTCATTGGTCAGTGAAAACAGTTTTCCCCCCATTAATCAGTAGTCATTTTGATTTGATTACCTCTGTCAGATGTCCTGTAAACTCTGTGGCAACTTTCGCAACTTTCTCCGCTGCTCCTTGCAGGCAAAATGAATCACAGGGTCACAGTCATAGAGTCATACAGCATGGGGACAGGCCCTTCAGTCCCACGCTTCTGTGCCGATCAACATGCCCCATGAGACATAGGAGCAGAATTAGGCCATTCGGCCCATCGTGTCTGCTTCGCCAATTTGATCAGGGCTGATCTATCATCCCCATTCCCCTGCCTTTTCCCCATTAACTTTGTTGCCCTTCACTAATCAAGAACTTATCAATCTCCACTTTAAAAATACCCAATGACTTGGCCTCCACCACCGTCTGTGGCCACAGATTGCCCACCCTCTGGGGCGAGCTCCCTCTATTTGATTTGCCCCATATCACATACCTCTCCATACCGTTCCTGTCCACTTGTCCAAATCACTTTTACACGCCTCTATTCATAAACGGGAAAAAACTATGTGTTCAGATGCTGGCCATCGCGGGACATCATGTTTTACAACCAATACAAGTACTATCTGTTTTTTATTCCAGTTTACTGCCCTTTAACTAACGTGCTACCCACACTGTAACTTTCCCAAGGAGACTGAGCACCTTAATTTCACTGACATTCATTTTCCTATAGATCCAGTCACATAAAAACAGCTTTTATCCACGAGTAGTTGCTCTAGTCAACAGCCAAAAATCTGTAGCCTCCCTTTGATCTGGTATTTTGTTGGTTCACATGCTTGATCAATGGTTTTATCATTAATGTTTTATTGTTATTAATGTTTAGTGTTTTCTGAGTCATTCGTAACTGTCACTGTATGTCATGTTGTTACTTGTGGGCGGAGCACCAAGGCAAATTCCTTGTATGTGAATACTTGGCCAATAAACTTACTTACTTACTAACTTAAAATCCGTACCTAGCCTTTATGTATTTTCTTTGTTAATTCTCGCTCAGTCCAGTCTACTCGTATTTTCGGATGTGAATGCACATTTGGCGTTAGCTTTCCAGATCCAGGTTCCCTTTTAAGAATTAAATTCAGTGAGATTATCGCCACTGTTGTGACTGAGTTCCCCATTGTTCAGGGTGGAATTACATCCCAAATTATCCGATCCAATTGTCCGATATTCCCCAATGGGAAATGTTCCAGCCTGCCTGGTTTCCTTCGGAATTCCTGAATGCCTGGAATCAAAGTGCGGAATGTTTTCCACAACTGAATCCCAGCAACGTGACCACTGTGCGGATGGCACCATTCCCTTCCCTGCTGCAACATTCCCGTACTTCCGATTAAAGTCCCAGGTGGGAAAAACGTAACAATATTAACGTGGCTTTTCCAAACAGTGAGATGATCAGGGTGAACGCTGTTATATTCTTCAAAGTGAATAAGCATGTGGAAAGTTAAGGCCACACCACAGCAAGTGAGCGCTCACATCTGAAACTACCAGTAGATGTGGCTTTTCCATCATGACTTCATCCTTCATCAAAAGTTCTTTCCTGCGACCAGTTTTCCCACGTTCCGTGCTGCGAGGGTCCCTTTGTATTTTGCTCCATATTCATGATTCTCTTTAATGACGAGTCCTTCCCTTTAGCAGTTTGTTTCTCGTCTTGATCATCCTCCCTCTCTCTGCCCCGACGCTCATCATTTGCCACCTTGTGAAGATCATTTGTATTAAATTTGATATCTCTATTTATCAAAGAACTTCAACTCTTGATGAGTCCCCTCTTCCAGAAATGTGTTTTATTTATGCTTAATCATGCCTTGTTTGAAACGTCCATGTCAGTTGTCCTCTCCACTTGTTTTGGGAATCGATTTATTTTTAATTCATTAAAACTTCCTTTTTGTCAGCCGGGTGCTTTTAGTTTTGATTGTAATCCTCCTTTTCAATTTTTATATTGAAGCCAATGACTGTACGTTATGGCTGTGGTTCCATCGTGTTCCCCGGTAATCATATTAGTTCACAGCAAGTCAGGAGCAGAAGCAAATGGGAGCAACATTCACAATCCTAAAGGTGACGGGTGAAATGAGCGAGAGATGGAGATGTCAGATGATTCTTTTTCTCCAGCTCCCACACGAAGGTGGACGGGGGTAGAGTGCGAGGGAAGGGGAGAGAACAAAGACAATAACTCCAGAAAGACACAGTCGTTGTAGATACAAGGAACTGCAGATGTGTGAAGAAACACAGAGTGCTGGAGTAACTCAGCGGGTCAGGCAGCATCTGTGGAGAACATGGATAGGTGACGTTTCACAGAGTGCTGGAGTAACTCAGCTGGTGCAGCAGCATCTATGGAGCTAAGGAAATAGGCAACGTTTCGGGCCGAAACCCTTCCGGGTTTCAGCCCGAAACGTTACCTATTTCCAGAAGGGTTTCGGCCCGAAACGTTGCCTATTTCCTTAGCTCCACAGATGCTGATGCACCATAACTCAGCGGGTCAGGCAGCATCTGTGGAGAACATGGATAGGTGACGTTTCACAGAGTGCTGGAGTAACTCAGCGGGTCAGGCAGCATCTGTGGAGAACATGGATAGGTGACGTTTCACAGAGTGCTGGAGTAACTCAGCGGGTCAGGCAGCATCTGTGGAGAACATGGATAGGTGACGTTTCACAGACAGCTGGAGTAAAGGGCCTGTCCCACTAGGGCGTCATTTACGCGACATCATTTGTGACGTCGTGACACGCACGTGATGCGCGCATGGAGCGTTGTGACAGGCAGTAACGCGAGATCGCGCACAGTTCCCCAGGATTTTGGGATGTACAAAATCTTCCCGCACCATCTGCGTGACACACAAAGGTCTGCCAAGTGGGACAGGCCCTTTACGGGCGACTCCATGCCTGTAGTTTCCTGGGTCCTTGGCTGAATATTTATCCTGTAGATAAACAGTCTTTGTAACATTGATCACAAGTATTTGTAATGTCAATGAACATGATGTAAAGTGGCCACGTCACAGAACATCTTGTAAACACCACTGTTACGCCTTCTGTTATGTGATTAATGATTGCCTGAGGAAATTTCCCAATGACATCGGCAATGTAGGCTGGTGCTCACTCTGATAATGAATCCCGCTACAGATAGTGTGGGCAACATATTCATATTGGAGTGGATGCTAATGATGTATTCAACAATGGCTGTCCAAGTGGGCAGGGCCAGGTGAGTGGAGCGTGCTACCTGAGAATGAGTCTGGGCTCCAAAACACATCCTCCTTCACTCACTAAAAGGCAAAACTGTTTCTTTCTTCAGACTCCAATTAAAAGATGTACCTTCAGGAAGGAGACGAGGAGGAATTTCTTTAGCCAGAGGGTGGGGAAAGCAGAGATTGACAGGTTCTTGATTAGTAAGGGACATCAATGGTAATGGGTAGAAGGATGGAGAATGGCCATAATCCGTTATAATTGAATAGCAGATGGGTTGAATGGTCTAATCCTGCTCCTATGTCATATGTTCTTACTGAAGAAGGATCCTGACCCACAACACCACCCGTCCATTCCTTGCTCAGGTGCTGCCTGCCCCATTGAGTTGCTCCAGCACTTATGTTGTGCCCCAGAAGGTTTTGCTCAACGAATGTATAGCAGCAGAACAGTAGACGGCAGAACAGACAACGTTTGTGGTCGGGACCCTTCTTCAAGCAAGAAGAGACAAGAGGTTGTGGTCCTGATGACTCCCTAGTCTACACTGATGGGAACCATGCAAGGATGGGTTGTGGTGGGGACCACACCATGCCTGGTCTCCACATCTCCACAAACAAACATCTGGCCAAGGTGCATCACCTGTTCAAGCAGGAAGAATGCTTGGTTGCGTTTGGCACAGTGGGCCTCCAGTAAGCTGCTTAATAAATGTTGATAGGTACAAAATGCTGGAGTACAGCAGGCAGTGAAGAAAGCGAATGGCATGTTGGCCTTCATAACACGAGGAGTTGAGTATAGGAACAAAGAGGTCCTTCTGCAGTTGTACAGGGCTCTAGTGAGACCACACCTGGAGTATTGTGTGCAGTTTTGGTCTCCAAACTTGTGGAAGGACATTCTTGTTATTGAGGGAGTGCAGCATAGGTTCGCCAGGTTAATTCCTGGGATGGCGGGACTGTCATATGTTGATAGATTGGAGCGGCTGGGCTTGTATACTCTGGAATTCAGAAGGATGAGAGGGTATCTTATAGAAATATATAAGACTATTAAGGGTTTGGACATAATAGAGGCAGGAAACATGTACCCGATGTTGGGGGAGTCCAGAACCAGGGGCCACAGTTTAAGAATAAGGGGTAAGCCATTTAGAATGGAGATGAGGAAACACTTTTTCACCCAGAGAGTTGTGAGTCTGTGGAATTCTCTGCCTCAGAGGGTGCTGGAGGCAGGTATTCTGGATGCATTGAAGAGAGAGCTAGATAGAGCTCTTAAGCATAGCGGAGTTAAGGGATATGGAGAAAAGGCAGGAACGGGGTACATTGTGGATGATCAGCCATGATCACATTGAATGGCGGTGCTGGCTCGAAGGGCTGAATGGCCTACTCCTGCACCTATTGTCTATTGTCTAAGTCAGCGGGTCAGGCAGCATCTCTGGAGAGAAGGAACGGGTAATTAATGTAGTTCCTTGGATCAAGGAAAGCCTCTAAATACATGGGCCTCAGGTGGTATCGGGATGATTTTTTCCGCACACCTTTGAAACAATGGTATATTGTACTTGGTGACAAACAAGATGTTGTTGTAATGACCTACTTATTGATTGACAATTGTATAAAGCAACAAAACTGTTTTGTTTGAAGATGTATCAAATTCTGGACCAAGTGAGCATTGATGAATGTGAAGGCCGTTGATTCTAATAGTCAGGCTCCCGGTGCAGGGATTGCCTGGGTTTTGAAGCCATATTAAAAGTTGACATCCTTGCTTCCCTCCAAGGTTTAAACCACATTTCCCACGTTAAATACAAAGACCACATTACAGAGGGTATCCCATTGACATCAACTTCTCTCTTTCTCGGAGCCTGGGTATATAAATAGTGCCTAGCGGGATGTCACAAGGTCATGAGTGATAGGAGTGAAATTAGGACATTCGGCCCATCAAGCCTACTCCGCCATTCAGTCATGGCTGATCTATCTCTCCCTCCTAACCCAATTCTCCTGCCTTCTCCCCATAACACCCAACACCTGTACTAATCAAGAACCTATCTATCTCTGCCTTAAAAATATCCATTGACTTGGCCTCCACAGATTCTTGCGGCAAAGAATTCCACAGATTCACCACCGCCTGACTAAGGAAATGTCTCCTCATCTCCTTCCTAATAGAACGTCCTTTAATTCTGAGCCTGTGACCTCTAGTCTTAGACTCTCCCACTAGTGGAAACATCCTCTCCACATCCACTCTATCCAAGCCTTTCACTATTCTGTACATTTCAATGAGGTCCCCCGTCATTCTTCTAAACTCCAGCGAGTACAGGCCCAGTGCCGACAAACGCTCATCATAGGTCAACCCACTCATTCCTGGGATCATCCTTGTAAACCTCCTCTGGACCCTCTCCAGAGCCAGCACATCCTTCCTCAGATATGGGGCCCAAAATTGCTCACAATATTCCAAATGCAGCCTGACCAGCGCCTTGTAGAGCCTCAGCATTACATCCCTGTTTTGTATACAAGCCCTCTTGAAATAAATGCCAGCATTGAGTTTGCTTTCTTTACTACCGATTCGACTTGCAGATTAACGTTTTGGGAATCCTGCACCAGCGATCCCAAGTCCCTTTGCTCCTCCGATTTCTGGATTCTCTCCCCATTTAGGAATGTGTTGGTGACGATAGGGACACAGTGTCTCGAGAGGTAGCCTGATGCAATGATGTTATTGTAGACATCACCCCCTGCACTCCACCACGCCGTGTCTTGCTGTACCACCCCGCTCACTGCAAAGGGGAAATGCACTGTTTTATGGTCGTTTTTATGGCTGAATCTTCACATAAAATTGCTGCTCATGATTGGAAGCTGTGGTATCGGATACATTCTTTTCCCATTTGGATTTTGGAGAACTGTGAGTGGAGTAGTTTCCTGAAGCCTGGTAGAACATTAAGACAGGGCTTTGATGAACACCAGCTGCCACTGTGCTTTTCCCCAACTCAAACAAGCCATCCATTTTGTGGATGAGTGTGCAGGAAGGAACTGCAGATGCTGGTTTAACCCGAAGATAACTCAGCGGGACAGGAAGCATCTCAAGAGAGAAAGAATGGGCTTCTGTGAATCGTCACCTATCCATGTTCTCCACAGATGCTGCCTGACCCGCTGAGTTATGGTGCATCAGCATCTGTGGAGCTAAGGAAATAGGCAACGTTTCGGGCCGAAACCCTTCTGGAAATAGGCAACGTTTCGGGCTGAAACCCGGAAGGGTTTCGGCCCGAAACGTTGCCTATTTCCTTAGCTCCATAGATGCTGCTGCACCCGCTGAGTTACTCCAGCACTCTGTGAAACGTCACCTATCCATGTTCTCCACAGGTGCTGCCTGACCCGCTGAGTTACTCCAGCACTCTGTGAAACGTCACCTATCCATGTTCTCCACAGATGCTGCCTGACCCGCTGAGTTACTCCAGCACTCTGTGAAACGTCACCTATCCATGTTCTCCACAGATGCTGCCTGACCCGCTGAGTTACTCCAGCACTCTGTGAAACGTCACCTATCCATGTTCTCCACAGATGCTGCCTGACCCGCTGAGTTACTCCAGCACTCTGTGAAACGTCACCTATCCATGTTCTCCACAGATGCTGCCTGACCCGCTGAGTTACTCCAGCACTCTGTGCCTATCTTTGACAATAGAGGCAAGTTGCATTTGGTGGAAGGTCTATTCCAAGTCACTGTAGTGATGTAGCTGGGTCTTGGCAATGAGCTATAACCAGCAAGGGGTTATGAAAGCCAGGCTGACACACGGCCACTTCCTACATTTGTGGAAATCATTAGTTATTAACAGATTCCAGTGGAGCGCTGGATAGAGACCTGCAGTGTTCCAAGAATCCCCAATGCAGTCATACGGCAGAGAGTTGCTGGGAATGAGAGCCGGGGTTGCAAGCTGCCAGAGGGAACAAGAGTATGGTGCCTAGTGAAAGGCTGGGGGTGTATAGAGCACAACTACATGCACGCTAACACTACTCACCTTTAATGTGGTACAGCCACTTAGCGTGCTTTTATTTCATTTTTGTCTGAACCTCCTTATTTAGTCTAGATCAATCTCCCTTGCGTCCTTGCGAGAAGGGGAATTCCAATGTAGTTGCTCATGGTGTGAGCAGCTGCTGGAAGTCTTTGTCCCTCCATGAACACAGGGGCAGCATTTAACAGCCTATTTGTTAGGTTGCAGATTCACTCTCGATGGGTCAGTCAATTTCAATGTTGCAAATTGTTCCTCCCAGAGATGACTCAAGTACAAGCTGAGTTTCAGAAGCTTTTTTTAATAGTTTAAATTTTTTCATCTGCTGCAAAATTTCACAGTGCAAAGGGCCTGTCCCACGAGCATGCGACTCCATGCGGCGTGCGCGACCTAACGTGGTCGCTTGAGCCGTAGGGCCGGTCCCACTTCGATTGCCGGAGCCGTATGAAGTTGTGCGGGGCTGGTCACGACATCCGAAAAACTGACCGTGTTCAAAAATTCCGTGCGGCAACGGCCTGCCGGCCCGCAGCCGCCTCAACGCCATACGCAGCATCTTGACGCCGTATACACCGTCTCGACACCGTACGTCACGCACGAACTTCCCGCGCACTTCGCTCGAACCTCATGTCACTCACTCGACCTCCGCGCGGCCCCCGCTTCTGGTTTGGTCGCGCTTGCCGCATGGAGTTGCATGCTCGTGGGGCCCTTAAGTGTGTTGTTTGATTTCTACCAGTAACTGAAGTATTGAGATCCAGCCCACACCTAGTAAACGAGATGGTCTCCAATGTGCCTCGTTTACAAGGTGATTAATGAAAGGGCAATATTATTCTCATCTGGCAGCGATTAGACTTGCCGCTAACTTAACGTACGTCTGTTGACTGTGACTTTCATCTGAGGTTCTGTATTTATTTCCTGATTGTTTGTAAAAATAATTGCAGGATTACAGAAATAAGTATTGTTTCAATTTATTGGAAAGATACTCATCTCAACATTGTTGAATTGTAGGAACGGCAGTGAAAATGAAACGCAATCTCTTTCACTTTTCATGAAGTGAGTAACACAGCTCCCAAAACTGTGATCAGGAACAATGTCCAGGAAAGGCGATGACCATCATGGCAAGAACATGTATTCACAGCTTGTCATTAAACACCTGGAGACACAAGAAGCGGCAATCTTGAGCCAATGTGTTGAGTTAAGGACGGCACAGTGGCGCAGCGGGTAGTGCTGCTGCCTCGCAGCGCCAGAGACCCGGGTTTGATCCTGATCTCGGGTGCTGCCTGTGTGGAGTGTGCACGTTTCCTCCGGCTGCTCCAGTTTCCTCCCACGTCCCAAAGCCGCGCAGTTTTGTAGGTTATTTAGCCCTGTGTAAAATTGACCCCTGATGTGTGTGGAGAATGGATGAGGAAGATAATCTGAATGAAGATAATCGCATGCTGTTCACTGATTGGACTCGACTTTTGCTAAAGATTAATATCGCGAGAGCAACTGTCCACAATGTCCAGAATCGCGAGTGTTTATTTGTCAAACGCAACGTATAGGGTCCTAAAACAATCATATTCTTACTGATGAGGCCCAGCGCAAATTGGAGGAACAGTAGCTCATGTTTCACTTGGGCAGCTAACACCCAGCGGTATGAACATTGACTTCTCTAACTTCAAGTAGCCCTTGCTTTCCCCCTTTGTTCATCCCCTCCCCACCCCAGTTCTCCCTCCAGTCTTAAGGGCCTGTCCCACGATGCGAGTTTACCTAAGACCTCTCCCGAGTTTAAAAAAAAATCAAACTCGTGGTACTTCATCACGAGTATTTTTTACTCTTGGAAATTTTTCACACTGTTGAAAAAACTTCACGAGTTTCCGGGTTTCCCCGAGTACCTGCCGTTAGCGTTACGAGCCGCTACGAGACATCCACGAGCTCCGACGTACCCGCTACGTACATTCTACGTACTTACCACGAGTTTGATTTTTTTTTAAACTGGGGAGAGCTCTTGGGTGAACTCGCATCGTGGGACAGGGCCTTTACTGTCTCCGACTACATTTTGTTTCTGTACCACCCACTCACTCCCCTGACCTCAGTCTGAAGGGTCTCGACCTGAAACGTCTCCCATTCCTTCTCTCCAGGGGCGCTGCCTGTCCCGCTGAGTTACTCCAGCATTCTGTGTCTACCTTCTTACTGGCTGCAGTTTTACAAGCACATTACTGACTCAGGCAACAATGCAACCACTCAGTATTCTCTCTAACCCTGTCGAAGTTCTCTAGAGTATCTGGCCACATGCTGCATCTTCTCACACAGCTGAGGAATTAGAGGCATTGATGATGGACGTTCCTTATGATTGCATCAATGTGTTGGGTCCAGCACAGATCTTCAGAGGTGTACACTCCCAGTAACATGAAGCCGCTTACTCTCCCCAACACCCACCCATCTACAAAGACGGGTTCATGCACCCTTGGCTTTCTGAAGTCAGCAGTCAGCTCCTTTGTCTTGCTGCGTTGAGATCAGTTATTGTTCTGGAACTACTCAATGAGATTATTGATCCCCCTCTTGTACTTTGACTCATTATTTGTCCAAAGATTGTGGTATGATCAGCAAATGTCAAGAGTGATTCATTGTCAAGTGCTGCAGGCAGAACAATGACATTCTCACTGCAATACTTATGTAAAGATGGCTTTGGAGCTGTGTGTGGCTCGAGTGCGCAGACAGGGTATAGAGGAGTGAAGACACGGCCCTGAGGTGCCCCTGTGCTGATGGTCAGCAGAAGGCACTGTTGCCAATGTGTAGTGATTGACGATCTCCTGGTTCCAGTTCCACGAGTTGGATTATGAGTTGGGAAGGAATGATGGTGTTGAATGTCGACCCGTAGGTGATGAACAACAGCCTGATGTGTGTGTGTGTTGCTGTTGTACAAGTGGTCCAGAGCAGAGTGGAGAGCCAGTGGGATCATGTCCATTATTGATCTCTTGTGGCAGAAGGCAGATTACCGTGGATCCAGGTCATTGATTAGTGTCCTAACCGACCACTCGAAGCACAATGGATGTGAGTGGGTGCCAGTGGTTGGGTCATAAGGTGATAATATTAGAAGGTGGCACAGGGGTAGAGTTACTGCCTTAAGGGCCTGTCCCACTTAGGCGACTATTTAGGTGACTGCAGGAGACAATGTGGTCGCCACATGTACGCGGGTGGTTGCCGGGGAGTCGCCTTCATGGTCCTGAGGAGTTCCCGTTTTCTCGGAACTAGTCGCGGCCTCATTCTGGTCGCCGCTAATTTTTCAACACGGCGACCAGAACAAAGCCGCCATGGAGAGTAGCGAGAATTCCCGTGCCGTAGGTAGGTCGCCAGGAGGTCGAAGGTTGTGGTAGGTTGTCGCCGGTGCTGACCGGTTAATTTCATTGGCTCATTGGGGAAAAAAGCATAAACAGTAGTTTTCAGAACCAAGGATATCCGACCGATAATGTTAAATGTCCGCCGAGCTTCACAGCCGTTGTCTCTACTCCGCCATTCAATCATGGCTGATCTATCTCTCCCTCCTAACCCCATTCTCCTGCCTTCTCCACATAACCTCTGGCACCCGTACTGATCAAGAAGGTTGGTTGTCATTGGGCCATGCCCACTCTTCATATTAAGGACTTCCTTTCAAAGCAGCTCGAGGCCTTGGACCTTCATAGTGAGAGGTTGAAGTTGCCCCAGAAATTCCCAGCCAGCCGTGTACAGATATCAAAGATAGACACAACATGCTGGAGTAACTCAGCGGGACGGGCAGCATCTCTGGAGAGAAGGAACGGGTGACGTTTCGGGTCGAGGTCCTTCTTCAGACTGGTGCAGATATCAAGTCTACTTGTGGAAATGGCCATGGCAGAATATCAGATTGACTTTGCACTTTATTCTAAATGCATGAAGAATTTCCTTGCTTCTTTCTGTTGCTGGGTAGTTAGAAAGACTTTTAAGCAAATTGCACGAGTGAAGATATCTGCATTCTTTATGTGTGGGGAATGGACAATGTCAGAGTGGGCATCGTGTGGATATCGCTGCCTTGCCTACAGGATACTGGATCCAATGACGACAAAGGCTTGAGGTACTGACACAGAGGTCTGTCTCTTCACCATAGATAGTGGTTGCTCTGGGCTTTATCCTGCACTTTCATCCAAGAAGGATTTTACATGTCATTAAAACTGTAAAGAAAAATATGCGATAAGATAGAAATGTATTTGTCCCAGGAGGGAAACTGATCTGCCAACAGCATAAAACACAAGATACATGAACTTACAGTGACGAGTGGAAAGGATTGGGAATGGGCCAAGAGTCGACCCAAAGTGAAGCTTGTGGAGAGAGATCGCAACTCTGAGCACCATGGAAAGTAGTTGGTGAATGCCAAGAGGCCTAGACTAGCAGGATGGAGCAGCTCAAGGAGGTGTACAACAAACTGAAGGAGGAGGACGTTGGGAGAATGATAGAGGGAGTAGAGGCAGCCGTCCATGGCGAGCGGGATAACGAGGCTTGGAGGGTCGTGAACGAGATCAGTGGCATGAAGAAGGTCAAGTCAATGGGAACTCCCCAGATGACCGAATCAACAGGCGGTTGGTTGACCCACTTCAAGAACCTGCTTGGGTCACCTCTAACTGTCACTGAGGAAGATGAGGAGATGGAGAGTGTCCTCATGAATGTACAGATTCACAACAGCCCCTTCACCATGGAGGAGCTGCGCAAAGTGAAGACCTCGCTGAAGCAAGGGAAAAGTCCAGGCCCTGATAACATCCCTCCAGAGGTGTTGAAAAACTGTGAGCTCGACGACATCATGCTCAAGTTCTGCAACACAGCGCTAATGATGAATGACCAGCCTACACAGCGGTCACAATGAGGCTAATGTGGGAACACAAGCCAACACAGTGGTTACAATCCAACATCATCCCCGTCCCCAAGTCTGGGAGCCTGAACAAGACTGACAACTATCGTGGCATCAGCCTGACGTGTGTCTTGGCCAAGGTCTACGACCGCTCGATTCTCAACCGGATTAGGGCTGCTATCCACCCGAAGCTACGTTACAATCAGAACGGCTTCAGAGAGAAGAGGAACATGGTCACACAGATCCTTGCCCCCCTGAAGATTCATTGAGGAGGTGAAGAATAACAACCTGCTGGCCATCCTAACCTTCATAGGCTTCAAGAAGGCGTTTGACTCGATTCATCAATGTAAAATGATGAGGATTTTGAAGGCTTACGGTCTCCCTCCTCGTCTCCTTAGAGCCATTGAGGATATGCGCTTGGGCGCCACGGCCAAGGTTGTCACCCCGGATGGCGAGAACAAAGTGCTCGAGATCCTCGCGTGGGTCTTACAGGCATACACGCTGGCACCCTTTCTCTTCATTATTGTCCATGATTATGCCACGAGGCAGGCGCTCAAGGAACATGAGGACCTCGGCTCCACAATCGCCCCAAGGCGTTCGAGAAGAATCGGGCCAGCCAACTTGCCAGACCTCGACTTCACTGATGACATCGTCCTGCTGTCAGACCAGATTAGTGTGGCACAGGAGCTGCTCGGCAGGGTCGAGACGGAGTGCGGGAAAGTGGGCCTCCACCTCGATGCCAAGAACACGGAGTACATGGTGTTCAACGTTGGTGACCACGAGCCGCGCAAGACCAGTGGAGGTTCGTCTCTCAAGACCAGTGGAGGTGCATCTCTCAAGACCAGTAGAGGGGCATCTCTCTAGACCAGTGGAGGTTCGTCTCTCTAGACCAGTGGAGGACGTCAAGTACCTGGGAGCGAGGATGCAGAGCTCGGAGAATTACATCAAGGTCCGGAAACCCCTTGCATGGAAAACCCTCAATAACACGGGGAAAATCTGGACATCTCGGATGTCTAAGAGTCTCAAACGGAGACTCTTCCAGGCAACTGTAGAGACCATATCATTGTACGGGTGTGAGGCATGGACTCTCACTTGAGCACTGTCCTAGTCTCTCGATGGTACCTACACCCGAATGCCAGTTGGAGGGACCACATCACCAACACCCAGCTCTATGGGGAGATTCCAACTCTGACCAAGAAGATCAGGTGGAGAAGGATGAGGCTCGCTGGTCACTGCCACGGCCACCCAGACATGACCAGCAAACAAGGTGGTGCTGTGGGAACCCGCCCATGGAAGGCATGTCCCGGGACGGCCACTCAAGCCGATGCTGAAGACATTGACGGAAGATGCACGTGTAGAGACAAAGGAGGAGCTTGCCAGCTGCATGGAGGTCGGGGACGTGTGGTACATCCGTCACCGTGCCCGTCGGAAACCAGCACCACTGCGCCGTCAATGCGCCGTCAAGGTGGAAGATCGGGTGGGGGGGGGAGTCAGTCTCCCCCACGACAGAAGGGGGAGGAGTTGTACAGTTTGCTAGCACAGGGATGAAGGATCTCCTGTGGCGTTCTGTGCTGCATCTTGGTGGAACCAGTCTGTTGCTGAAGGTGCCCCATAATACCGCTGGATCATCATGGCCGCGTGCTTCACTGTTGCGCTCACTGGCCACGGAGCTTTTATTTCATCAGTAAACTCACGGTGTAAAGTCAAATACACACAAGTGGGGTCACTGAGCACACAGAAGGCAGGGACAAAGACAAAAGCCATAGGATAAAAAACATCCCACTGAGGGTTAATCTAGCAGAAACGTTTCAAAGGCTGTAAACTACCCGTGCCTTTGTTATTCATCATGTGGGAATTTGTTCCCATATCCTGCTGATTTCAATTGGAGTCAGCATCATCGTTGTCTCTCCAAGCTTTTCATGTCGAGCTTGAAAGCCCCATGGCATGTCTTCAATTAAAAAAAAATCCCAAATGCCTCACAAAACCACAAGTCTACAAGTGTCACATGGTCGGGCCCCTCTTTCCCACAAACATAACATTAGCATGTAATAAACTTGGAAGTATCCGGTGATCCCAGCCCAGCCCAGCCCAGCCCAGCCTTTGTGTTTATTCCGTAATCCAGATCCACATTTCACACCATCGTTTCAGTAAGCTCTAAATAAGTTGGTTATCAAAATTAACAGACTTTTGATTCGTGCATGGAACAATGGGATTGGAGTCATGCAAATAAATAGTTTCACCATTAGACTAATAACAAATGATTCAGTGCAGCGGCTGTGAATAGGAACATGAGCTTCAGAAAAGCGCAGATATTCCTGAGTCTGAATTCCCCACAGTATCCTCACCAATTGACTTCAAACACATCACTGTCTCTGCAAAGTGAATTAAATCTCACTCATATTTCAAATACTTCTACATCACAAATCAGTTAGTTATGTTGGGGATAACATGACAGTCAAAAATGAGTACACAAAAACTGCACTTAATTCACTCTTCGCACTCGAGCCACCAGCCTCCATCGGCATAAGGTTTTGGGATTCAGTCAGTGCTCGGCAGGCAGTTTGATGTGCTCAGCGCTCCATTTGAGAATGGACTGAAACATAAATGATGTTTGGCACTTCACACGAACATAGACAACGGCATCAAATATTAAAATATAGACAGCGCGCAACCAATAGGCTCATCCCAAAACTAACCTTCAGGGATCATCCAAGTCTCTACTGTTTACATCGACTCCACGCAGAGTGAGCAGCTATTCGTAACTCCCTCCTTTATTTCAGCTCCCTGCTTATTTATGCATTTCTACATTTTATTTACACTACCTTTTCTGCATCGTCTATAATATTTGTTTTCTCCTCAATCTGAAAGAACGCACTACCTTTTGTTCATAAAACAAAACTGTTAACACACGTACTTATTTACAGAAAAAAATGACCAATGACCAGCAGGACTGGGGTGATTATTTAAGTATTTGATTATTAATCAATTGTAACTCTGGTCTGTTTAAACCTCCATCACAAATCCCATTAAAATTAGGTCACACTTGAGCTGAAATCCCACAAGACAGACCACTACAACTGCAGTTAGTGAAATTACTTGAAAGGGTAATGATTAAGGACTTTTAACAATTATTCAACCAATAATCAATTCCGGCTGATGAATAATTAATTAACAAACCAATGCTTATCTCTTCTCTTGAGTCTGGCTATTTTAACAAATCATTTTAAGTGCTTGCCAGAATTGCCAAAGTAACTATTGCCTTTGGGTAATTGTAGCATTGTGTGTGTGTGTGTGTGTGTGTGTGTGTGTGTGTGGTTCTGTTGGGAAAACTACCATTGGAAACGTCACATATCCATGTTCTCCACAGATGCTGCCTGACCCGCTGAGTTACTCCAGCACTCTGTGAAACGTCACCTATCCATGTTCTCCACAGATGCTGCCTGACCCGCTGAGTTACTCCAGCACTCTGTGAAACGTCACCTATCCATGTACTCCACAGATGCTGCCTGACCCGCTGAGTTACTCCAGCACTCTGTGAAACGCCACCTATCCATGTTCTCCAGAGATGCTGCCTGACCCACTGAGTTATGGTGCAGCAGCATCTATGGAGCTAAGGAAATAGGCAACGTTTCGGGCCGAAACCCTTCTGGAAATAGGCAACGTTTCGGGCCGAAACCCTTCCGGGTTTCGGCCCGAAACGTTACCTATTTCCTTAGCTCCATAGATGCTGCCTGACCCGCTGAGTTACTCCAGCACTCTGTGAAACGTCACCTATCCATGTTCTCCACAGACGCTGCCTGACCCGCTGAGTTACTCCAGCACTCTGTGAAACGTCACCTATCCATGTTCTCCACAGATACTGCCTGACCCACTGAGTTACTCCACATTTTTGTGCCTGATCTCAGTCAACATTGCTGCAATCATTGGGTTAACCCCCATTGATGATGGGGCTGTGAATGGCTAATTGAGTAATCAGTGTGACCACATTGACTAAGCCGAGAGGCAGAGAATGAGGAGTTGATTATTGGCGGAATGATCCCTATTGGAGGGCAAGAAGTGGCTGAGCAAATTGACTTCATTGTTCAACAACTAATCCGTATCCGTTTGAATTTGTCTTTTGATTCCCTGATTTAATTTCACAACATCATCCCATGATCAGGCACTATGGAACAACTGCTTACAAAGAAGGGTCTCGACCCGAAACGTCGCCCATTCCATCTATCCAGAGATGCTGCCTGTCCCGCTGAGTTACTCCAGCATTTTGTGTCTAACTTTTTATAATGCCCTGTCTGTGATCAGTAATGCACAATATTTGAAAAATAACAGAGTGCTGGAGTAACTCAGCGGGTCAGGCAGCATCTGTGGAGAACATGGATAGGTGACGTTTCACAGCGTGCTGGAGTAACTCAGCGGGTCAGGCAGCATCTGTGGAGAACATGGATATGTGACGTTTCACAGAGTGCTGGAGTAACTCAGCGGGTGCAGCAGCATCTATGGAGCTAAGGAAATAGGCAACGTTTCGGGTCGAAACCCTTCCGGGTTTCGGCCCGAAACGTTGCCTATTTCCAGAAGGGTTTTGGCCCGAAACGTTGCCTATTTACTTCGCTCCATAGATGCTGCTGCACCATAACTCAGCGGGTCAGGCAGCATCTGTGGAGAGCATGGATAGGTGACGTTTCACAGAGTGCTGGAGTAACTCAGCGGGTCAGGCAGCATCTGTGGAGAACATGGATAGGTGACGTTTCACAGAGTGCTGGAGTAACTCAGCGGGTCAGACAGGATGTTTGAGTTAGGTGAAAGGGGAAGAACTTCGAAGTAGCCATAACTGAAGGTAGACAAAACAGCACTCTGTGGAAAATGGCTGTTCAGTTCAGTTTTGTTTATTGTCTCGTGCCCCAAGGTACAGTGAACATCTTGTGTTTCGTGATAACCAGTCAGCAGAAAGACAACACATGTTTACAATCAAGTTATTTAGCGTGTACTGTAGTGTGGAGTGATTGTAGATCTACTGACTGTGTCCAGCCCGCAAACGGTCGCGTGGGTCGGGCTCCATCTTGGAGTTGGCGTGAAGTCTTGGCTAAACTCGATTCCTCCAACAGATTCCGACTCTCGCCGCATCCTAACGGTGTTCCTTCCCTTGGGTCAGCTGCCAGGTGGAGATCACGGATGGCTGACCGTATGTCCAGGAGAGGGAGAGGAGATGCTTCATGTTGCAGGGAAGTAGGAAGGCTTTGATAGGCCAGAACGTTTGGTGGTGGCAAGCATAAAGATTGCGTGGCGAACTGTAATGGGAACACAGCTTGGTCGGGCCAGTGAAGATGAAGGGGATTAGAAGCGGCAATGTTCACGATCTCTCCTCCCCCCTCAGAAGCTTCAGGACCAGGGGTTTCCAGACACAAATGGGGAGGCAGCGCGGAGGCGATTTAACGGTTGCACTGTGGCGTCTGGGTCTCCGGAGTGTGAGAACATCTCTTCCACAGGGAACTGTAGAATCCCCCTTGCATTGTAATTGCTAACTCACATTACTAACTCACCTCCCATGCTAAATAATAAAGGCTTTTCCAGCTGCTCGCTGTAGAATCCCTTCAGGGAATCTCAGTCAATTCCTCAATCTTGGTTGTGACAAGACTTCAAGTTGTTTAAATGCTGAGTGTTCTTTAACTACAAGTGCAGCAAGCATTAAATATCTGCTCTCATTCTCAGCCATGCACGGCAGAGGTAGCGGTGGAAAGATGCTCGCAGCCCAGTGGGGAACATGCCTCAGTGAACGAGGGTAGGCCAGTGTAGACCAGTGTAGGCCAGTGTAGACCAGTGTAGGCCAGTGTAGGCCAGTGTAGGCCAGTGTAGGCCAGTGTAGACCAGTGTAGGCCAGTGTAGGCCAGTGTAGGTCAGTGTAGGTCAGTGTAGGTCAGTGTAGGTCAGTGTAGGTCAGTGTGGATCAGCGTAGACCAGTGTAGACCAGTGTAGACCAGTGTAGGTCAGTGTAGGTCAGTGTAGAACAGTGTAGGTCAGTGTGGATCAGCGTAGACCAGTGTAGACCAGTGTAGGCCAGTGTAGGCCAGTGTAGGTCAGTGTGGATCAGCGTAGACCAGTGTAGACCAGTGTAGGCCAGTGTAGGCCAGTGTAGGCCAGTGTAGACCAGTGTAGGTCAGTGTAGGTCAGTGTAGGCCAGTGTAGGCCAGTGTAGGCCAGTGTAGGCCAGTGTAGGCCAGTGTAGGCCAGTGTAGGTCAGTGTAGACCAGTGTAGGCCAGTGTAGGCCAGTGTAGGTCAGTGTAGGTCAGTGTAGGCCAGTGTAGGCCAGTGTAGGCCAGTGTAGGCCAGTGTAGGCCAGTGTAGGTCAGTGTAGGCCAGTGTAGGCCAGTGTAGGCCAGTGTAGGTCAGTGTAGGTCAGTGTAGGTCAGTGTAGGTCAGTGTAGAACAGTGTAGGTCAGTGTGGATCAGCGTAGACCAGTGTAGACCAGTGTAGGCCAGTGTAGACCAGTGTAGGCCAGTGTAGGCCAGTGTAGACCAGTGTAGGCCAGTGTAGGCCAGTGTAGGCCAGTGTAGACCAGTGTAGGTCAGTGTAGGTCAGTGTAGGCCAGTGTAGGCCAGTGTAGGCCAGTGTAGGCCAGTGTAGGCCAGTGTAGGTCAGTGTAGACCAGTGTAGGCCAGTGTAGGCCAGTGTAGACCAGTGTAGGTCAGTGTAGGCCAGTGTAGGCCAGTGTAGGCCAGTGTAGGTCAGTGTAGGCCAGTGTAGACCAGTGTAGGCCAGTGTAGGCCAGTGTAGACCAGTGTAGGTCAGTGTAGGCCAGTGTAGGCCAGTGTAGGCCAGTGTAGGCCAGTGTAGGTCAGTGTAGGCCAGTGTAGGCCAGTGTAGGCCAGTGTAGGTCAGTGTAGGCCAGTGTAGGTCAGTGTAGGCCAGTGTAGACCAGTGTAGACCAGTGTAGACCAGTGTAGACCAGTGTAGACCAGTGTAGACCAGTGTAGGCCAGTGTAGGCCAGTGTAGGCCAGTGTAGACCAGTGTAGGCCAGTGTAGACCAGTGTAGGCCAGTGTAGACCAGTGTAGGCCAGTGTAGACCAGTGTAGACCAGTGTAGGCCAGTGTAGACCAGTGTAGACCAGTGTAGACCAGTGTAGACCAGTGTAGACCAGTGTAGACCAGTGTAGACCAGTGTAGGCCAGTGTAGACCAGTGTAGACCAGTGTAGGTCAGTGTAGGCCAGTGTAGGTCAGTGTAGACCAGTGTAGGCCAGTGTAGGCCAGTGTAGGCCAGTGTAGGCCAGTGTAGGCCAGTGTAGGCCAGTGTAGGCCAGTGTAGGCCAGTGTAGGCCAGTGTAGGTCAGTGTAGACCAGTGTAGGCCAGTGTAGGCCAGTGTAGGCCAGTGTAGGCCAGTGTAGGCCAGTGTAGGCCAGTGTAGGCCAGTGTAGGCCAGTATAGACCAGTGTAGGCCAGTGTAGGCCAGTGTAGGCCAGTGTAGACCAGTGTAGACCAGTGTAGACCAGTGTAGACCAGTGTAGACCAGTGTAGGCCAGTGTAGACCAGTGTAGGCCAGTGTAGACCAGTGTAGACCAGTGTAGACCAGTGTAGGCCAGTGTAGACCAGTGTAGACCAGTGTAGACCAGTGTAGACCAGTGTAGGTCAGTGTAGACCAGTGTAGACCAGTGTAGACCAGTGTAGGCCAGTGTAGGTCAGTATAGGTCAGTGTAGACCACAGGTCATGTGAAGACCGTATCGCAGGGTCATTGAGAGATACCGTCTCCTCTGGAGCTGCTGCAGACGAGGGTCACAGACAAAGACATTGTCTCTCCTTCCCCTCCACCGATGCTGCTTGACCCACGGAGTTCCTCCAGCACTTTGTGTTTTATGCAAGACTCCAGCATCTGCAGATCCGTGTGTCTCAGTATCCTCATCATCATCATTGGATGTGTTGCGATTTCTGCTGTTAATAAATATATATAAATATATATATATAAATACATGTTCAATATGTTACTGAACCAACCCAGCATCTACCATGAAACACACTGGAACCAAATCTCATTGTCCTAAGGCCAGAGAAATAATTGTGTTTTCTTCAAGTGCAAGATTTCAAAGCAAGCTGAAGCAGGAACTTTAGAAACTTGTTCCTGATCACCGTACAGATCCTCCAGCTCAGGAGAAGGCCAGTCGGCCCCTCTATTGCATTCTGGCCATTGAGTCAGTACAGCATGGGACAGGCCCTTCGGCCCATCTCGTTAAGCCATCCAAGGTGGCATTTGGCCCAGTCCCATGTGATGCCATTTGGGCGATAGACACAAAGGCAGCCAGCATCATCAGAGACCCACATCACCAGCCCCCACCCCCCCCCCCCCCACACACCCCCACCCACACCACCCTGGTCACCCTCTCATCAGAGACCCACACCACCACCCCCCACACCCACACCCCCCCCCCCCCCCACACCCTCACCCACACCCCCACCCACACCCCCACCCACACCCCACCCACACCCCCACCCACACCCCCACCCACACCCCCACACCCCCACCCACACCCCCACCCACACCCACACCCACACCCACACCCCCCCCCCCCCATCCCACACTCTCACTCACACCCCCACCCACACCACCCTGGCCACGCTCTCATCAGAGACCCACACCCCCCCCCCCCCACACCCACACCCCCCCCCCCACTCTCACCCACACCCCACCCACACCCCCACCCACACCCCCACCCACACCCACACCCCCACCCACACCCCCACCCACATCCACACCCACACCCACACCCACACCCACACACCCCCCCCCCCCCACCCTCCATTCCACACTCTCACTCACACCCCCACCCACACCACCCTGGCCACCCTCTCATCAGAGACCCACACCACCACCCCCCCCCCCCCCACACCCACACACCCCCCCCCCCCATTCCACACTCTCACCCACACCCACACCCACATCCCCACCCACACCATCCTGGCCACGCTCTCATCTCACCCCTGCCATCGGGAAGAAGGTACAGGAGCCGGAAAACTGTAACATCCATGTTCAGGAACAGCTTCTTCCCCACAGCCATCAGCTTATTAAACACGTATGTAAGAATGTCATTGTTCTATCTGGGACACCTGACAATAAAACACTCTTGACTTGATATATCTATCCAAATATTCTCTATAACATTGTCCTTAGTGTGTGTAGAATAGTGCTAGTGTACGGGGTGATCGCTGGTCAGCATGGACTCGGTGGTGTGAGGGGCCTGGTCAGCATGGACTCGGTGGTGTGAAGGGCCTGGTCAGCATGGACTCGGTGGTGTGAGGGGCCTGGTCAGCATGGACTCGGTGGTGTGAAGGGCCTGGTCAGCATGGACTCGGTGGTGTGAAGGGCCTGGTCAGCATGGACTCGGTGGACTGAAGGGCCTGGTTCCGTGCTGAAGCTCTCATGTCTAAAGTCTAACAGAAGTCATAGTGAGAACTGATATAACACTTATTGACAGAGGAAGTATCTTGAAGATAGAAACAAAAAGCTGGAGTAACTCAGCGGGACAGGCAGCATCTCTGGAGAGAAGGAATGGGTGATGTTTCGGATTAAGGCCCTTCTTCCCGAACCGAAACGTCACCCATTCCTTCTCTCCAGAGATGCTGCCTGTCCCGCTGAGTTACTCCAGCATTTTGTGTCTATCTTCGGTCTAAACCAGCATCCGCAGTTCCTTCCTGCATGACTATCTTGAAGGGTTTTAAATGGAAGGGATTGTGAGTTTTCGTCAGAGCAACAGGGTTAGGCAGAGGGAAATTTAACACAACTTTTAAACATCATACTGAGAATTCACAAATCACCATTGTTGGCAGAACAGATTTGTTGATTCAGTCATGAGTATCTATTTATTTGTCGAGCTGCAGTCGGTAAGGCAAACAGTGATTATGTATTCTACACAAAAAAATACTAAACAAAATGCAAATGGCATTATGTTTGTAATATCACTGTTGAAATTATCTGCATATTGAGAGAACAGGTTTAACACGAATAAAACATGGACATCATATCTCCTTTTCCCCTCTCCCCTGACTCTCAGTCTGAAGACGGGTCTCGACCCGAAATGTCACTCATTTCCGCTCTCCGGAAATGCTGCCTGACCCGCTGAGTTACTCCAGCACTCTGTGAAACGTCACCTATCCATGTTCTCCACAGATGCTGCCTGACCCGCTGAGTTACTCCAGCACTCTGTGAAACGTCACCTATCCATGTTCTCCACAGATGCTGCCTGACCCGCTGAGTTACTCCAGCACTCTGTGAAACGTCACCTATCCATATTCTCCACAGATGCTGCCTGACCCACGGAGCTAAGGAAATAGGCAACGTTTCGGGCCGAAATCCTTCTGGAAATAGGCAACGTTTCGGGCCGAAACCCTTACGGGTTTCGTCCCGAAACGTTGCCTATTTCCTTCGCTCCATAGATGCTGCTGCACCCCCTGAGTTACTCCAGCACTCTGTGAAACATCACCTATCCATGTTCTCCACAGATGCTGCCTGACCCGCTGAGTTACTCCAGCACTCTGTGAAACGTCACCTATCCATGTTCTCCACAGATGCTGCCTGACCCGCTGAGTTCGCACACACAACTGTCTGCCCCCTAATGTTGTTGCTATTCCTTCATTTTACAGTTTCCTCTGTTGTGGAAAACTGAATCTTTACATATTTCAGATCGATATTCTTAAAAGGAACAGTTGATAAGAAAATATTTAAAGTTATTGGGCACAGCGATTTTTAAGATGTTGGAAACAGACCTGTGATATATAACTGTGGAGTTTGGGTACTGTGGGCACAGCAGTGGGACATGTCTAGTGGTGACAGCAGCTGCAGCAGCAGACCTGTGGTTGTGATGTGTGTGGACTGCTCATATTCTGGTATTTGATTTGTGCTGATACCTTATAAAAAGGCATTGCTTTCATCTGAGCCTTAACTACTCACCTCTGGCCAGCCCCGATAAATCTTCCCATCCTGTAGCTGACATGTATCCCTGTGAGAGGACCCGTAACAAAGCAGTCTCTCCGCATTCCTTGGCTCTCACTTCAAGATGAGTGAAGCTGAATCCTACGTAGTAATTTCCCCATTAAAATATTTTCTACAAATAATAACTTTCTATAATAACGATGGGAGATTGTCACTGGCTGGTCCCCTCCTCTTGGAGAAATGAGGACTTGTCTGGAAGATAGACACAAAACTCTGGAGTAACTCAGCGGGACAGGCAGCATCTCTGGTGAGAAGGAATGGGTGACGTTTCGGGTCGAGACCCTTCTTCAGACTGAGAGTCAGGGGAGGGGGAGACACGGAGATAAAGAAGGGTAAGGTGTGAAAATGAGACATCAAAGGCGATAAAGTCAAGGAGAATGACGATTAGATCATTGTTAGCTGGGGAAGATGACAATGAGGCATATTTAGTTATTCAGTTTAGAGATACAGCGGGGAAACAGACCCTTCGGCTCACCAAGTCCCATCGGCCAGCGATCCCCGCACACTAACACCATCCTACACACACTGGGGACAATTTACGCATATACCAAGTATACAAACCCAAGCCAATTAACCTGCAAACCTGCACGTCTTTGGGGTGTGGGAGGAAACCGAAAATCCCGGAGAAAACCCACGCAGGTCACGGGAAGAATGTACAAACTCCGTACAGACAGCGCCCGTAATCAGGATTGAACCGGGGTCTCTGGCGCTGCAAGCGCTGTAAGGCAGCATCTCTACCGCTTTAGAGGGATATGGGCCAAACATTGGCAGGTGGGACTAATGTAGGCGGGGCATCTTGGCTAGCATGGACAGGTTGGGCCGAAGGGCCTGTTTCAGTAGATATACACAAAATGCTGGAGTAACTCAGTGGGACAGGCAGCATCTCTGGAGAGAAGGAATGGGTGATGTTTCGGGGTCAAGACCCTTCTTCAGACTGAGAGTTGGGGGGGAGGGAAAGGAGGGAAATAGATGGTGATGTGGAGAGATATAGAAGTAATGAATGAAAGATATGGAAAAGAGTGATGGTGGTAAAGGAGACAGGCCATTGTTAGCTGTGGGCTGGGTGGGACCCGGGAAGCTGGTGCGACTTGGGTGGGGGAGGGATGGAGAGAGAGGGAATGCCGGGCGGGGGCCTGTTCCCATGCTGTCTAACTATGAGTCAGGTTCCCACTCTGGGCTGGGGCTCATTGACAGAAGTCCCCTTTAAATACAATGGTGATGGTGAATTATTAAAATTGATTTCATTCAGGGCTCTTATGAATAATGGAAGGGAGCCAGGCCGTGTTCTGCCTGATGTTATTTTGTGTGCAGTGTTATTGCTTCTATGGTACAGGAAGCACTGTTACTAAACCACTTGAAGAAAGTTTGGTGATTTACAACTACGCCTTGATTGTTGTGAAAATGTGGAATTTCCCTGACCCCTGACCTACCTTTGTGCTCTCCAGTGCCCGAACAGCAGCTTTCTACAGATATATGACACCCCTTTAATCACCTGATGTGATTATTGTGTCATTCTGATTGATGAACCACTGTTTGCTGAGGTCCGCTGCAAGGATCACACTAACTGCTCTTTGCATTATTATCAAGGAGTCGAGGCAAACAAAAGTTTGCACCAAGCACGTTCTGGGCTTTCAATGACCAAGCGGCTTAATCTGCTTGTACTGCAGTTGGGATTTGCATTCCTTTCACTTGATTTCTCGTGTGCAAGGAGAAGTTTGCTGCTTGTAATGGGAGCCACAGGGACACACGATCAGGCGGAGATTGGAGGAAGAGTTTCACCGGACCAGTTGCACTTACCCCCATCATCACCAAGTGCTTCGAGAGGCTGGTCCTGGCACACCTCAAAAGCTGCCTACCCCCCACACTGGATCCCTATCAGTTTGCCTACCGCAAGAACAGGAGTACGGAGGATGCCATCTCAACGGCACTTCACTCCGCCCTCTCCCACCTCGACAACAGAGACACTTACGTAAGAATGCTGTTCATCGATTACAGCTCAGCATTCAACACCATTATACCATCAAAACTGATCACCAAACTCGGTAACCTGGGCATCGACCCCTCCCTCTGCAACTGGATACTGGACTTTCTAACCAACAGACCCCAGTCTGTTAGGTTAGACAAGCACACCTCTTCAACCCTCACCCTGAACACAGGGTGTTCCACAGGGCTGTGTGCTGAGCCCCCTCCTCTACTCCCTCTTCACCTATGACTGCACACCTGTACATGGTACTAACACCATCATCAAGTATGCAGATGATACAACGGTGATTGGCCTCATCAGCAACAACGATGAGTCGGCCTACAGGGAGGAGATCCAGCACTTAGCAGCATGGTGCGCTGACAACAACCTGGCCCTTAACTCCAAGAAGACCAAGGAGCTCATTGTAGACTTCAGGAAGTCCAGGGGCGGCACGCAGACCCCCATCCACATTAACGGGACGGAGGTGGAACGTGTTTCTAGCTTCAGGTTCCTGGGAGTCAACATCTCCGATGACCTCTCTTGGACCCACAATACCTCAACTCTGATCAAGAAGGCTCACCAGCGTCTCTTCTTCCTGAGGAGACTGAAGAAGGTCCATCTGTCTCCTCAGATCCTGGTGAACTTCTACCGCTGCACCATCGAGAGCATCCTTACCAACTGCATCACAGTATGGTATGGCAACTGCTCTGTCTCTGACCGGAAGGCATTGCAGAGGGTGGTGAAAATTGCCCAACGCATCACAGGTTCCTCGCTCCCCTCCATTGAGTCTGTCCAAAGCAAGCGTTGTCTGCGGAGGGCGCTCAGCATCGCCAAGGACTGCTCTCACCCCAACCATGGACTGTTTACCCTCCTACCATCCGGGAGGCGCTACAGGTCTCTCCGTTGCCGAACCAGCAGGTCCAGGAACAGCTTCTTCCCGGCGGCTGTCACTCTACTCAACAACGTACCTCGGTGACTGCCAATCACCCCCCCACCCCCCGGACACTTATTATCACTTATTATTATTTATTCAAATCATTTGCTATGTCGCTCTTCCAGGGAGATGCTAAATGCATTTCGTTGTCTCTGTACTGTACACTGACAATGACAATTAAAATTGAATCTGAATCTGAATCTGAATCTGAGTTTCATTTGGAACTTGGGACTCTTGCAGGACCTGGAATTCACCCGACAGGCTCGATTCCCATTCGTGATACCCTGGAAAAGTCCCTGGCAGAATCCCATTCAGATTCCGGGCTGGTTCGGGAAGCAGCTGGCTGTCCAATGAAGACAAGCCTAGCATGACCCGTCCTGACCAACAAGTCTTCAACTTGCCCAAGCAGTTGCAACACCTGCCCAAAGGGGGCAGTATTCTCCGACATGCAACATTTACCCAGTTACTGACTTTGTGTATGGCTAATGAACAAGGGCATTTCACTCACACCCACAACACCAATCACAATGTTCCCAACAGAACTACTGAGCTAGGGTCAAGGGGCTGCATCAAACTCCTTACAGAAGACATAATGGAGAAGAGTCTCGACCCTATCCATGTTCTCCATAGATGCTGCCTGACCCGCTGAATTACTCCAGCACTCTGTGAAACGTCACCTATCCATGTTCTCCACAGATGCTGCCTGACCCGCTGAGTTACTCCAGCGCTCTGTGAAACGTCACCTATCCATGTTCTCCACAGATGCTGCCTGACCCGCTGAGTTACTCCAGCACTCTGTGAAACGTCACCTATCCATGTTCTCCACAGATGCTGCCTGACCCGCAGAGTTACTCCAGCATTTTGTGTCTGTCTCTATAATATTTGACATCATATATTACACAGTCAGAGGCAGGAAGTGAAAGAGGAAGACAGATGAACCAGACGACACCAAGACCAGTGCAGATGTCCACAATGACCCCTGCACCTATGTCTAATGCCGGCTGCTCCTCCTAACCTGTACCTGTGGCTCCACTAACAGGTATCTCACCACCTCCCCAGGTGGCAGGTGTTTATCTACCTGCTGCCCTTTAGTGGGCAAGGTGGTCTATTGGTGGCACGCCACACCCTTGACAACTCCCCCCCCCCCCCCCCCCCCCCACCCCACCCGCTGTTCTCCCATCAGCATGATCTTCATTTGCTGGCCTCAGTGTTTGAGATGAGGCTGGGACCCTCTGATGTCAGCAGGCTCTCTCTGTAGCGAACCTGAGCCCCGGACATTTCTGATCTCTGACCCCTAATCCCATTTTCCTGCCTTCTCCCCATAACCCTTGACACCCGCTCTAATCAAGAATTTGTCTATCTCTGCCTTAAAAATATCCGCTGACTTGGCCTCCACAGCCCTCTGTGGCAATGAGTTCCACAGATTAACCACCCTCTGACTAAAGAAGTTCCTCCTCACCTCCTTTCTAAAAGAGCGCCCTTTAATTCTGAGGCTGTGACCTCAGGTCCTAGACTCTCTCACCAGTGGAAACATCCTTTCATTGAAATCCCCCTTCAACCTTCTAAACTCTGTAGACTAATGTAGCTGGGGCATGTTGGTCGGTGTGGGCAAGTTGGGCTGAAGGGCCTGTTTCCACACTGTATCACTCTAAAGGTTCAAAGGTTCAAAGGTTATTTATTAGTCACATACACCTAGGTGTAGTGAAATGCTTCTTGCCAGTGCAGCACACAAAGAAAGAATACAGACATAACATTAATAAGAGATTAAACATAAAGAACATCCCCCCACAATGGCTCCCACCATGAGGGAAGGCACAAAGTCCAGTCCCCAACCCCAGTTCACCCCTAGTCGGGCCCATCGAGGCCTCCACAGTTGCCTCTACGGAGGCCCGATGTTCCTGGCCGTTCTTGCCGGGTGATGTTACTCCGGCGTCGGGAGAATCCTCACAGCGGCCTGGGAACCCTGGAACGGCCGCTTCCGTATGATTCTATGATTCTATCATTGGAGCTAGGAAGGTAGGATGGTGTTTCTATTCAATTTAAATCATTGAATTGTTTCAGAACATAAAAGATAGAACAGTACAGGGAGGGCAGGAGCAGGCCCTTCAGCCCACAATGTTTGGGCCAGAACATGATTAAACTATTCCCCTCTGCCAGCGTGTGACCCATCCCCCCTCCATTCCCTACATATCCACATGCCCATCTAAACACCACTATCGTATCTGCCTCCACCACCACCGCCACCCCTGGCAGCGCGTTCCAGGCACCCACCACCCTCTGTGGAGGAAATTACACATCTCATTTAAACTCTGCCCATCTCACCTAAAAGCCTCTTTGATACTTCACTCCTGGGGTAAAGGTTCACTGAAACATTTTCAACCTCAGTAGAATATCCACTGTGTTTAATGCTTCAGGTTGGATCATGGCAGGGTTAGGGTTAACGTGTGGACTTGGCCCTCAAGTGGAATTAAATCACGTCATTTACCACATCAGTTTAACTGTAGGATTGCAGCGTTTAAATCTCAATATTGGATCATAGGTTGAAACCCACAATCTGCCTCAGTGAGTGGATGTTTTAAAAGCTGCTCTCAGATGTGTGTGGCACAGGCCCTTGTCACTCGACCTCCTTATTCAATTTCATTGCAATTATTCCATAACGGAGTGGGTTGGTGTACTGGCTTTCAGAAGGCATTAGGAGTTAGCCCCGTACTGTGGCCCTGGAGTCACTGGGAGGTCAGGTATTAGTGGCACATCTGGATTCTGTGCGACAGAGAGAGGCGGCTGCCATATATTTTCTGCTACCACAGATTATTGGATCTGTATTCCACTAGCCGCCCCGCCAGGATGTGAAACCAACCAGGGACCTCCTGCTGTACGCTCCACAACCACCGCCGCCGCCACATCCACCGCCACATCCATCGCCACATCCACCGCCACATCCACCGCCACATCCACCACCACATCCACCTCCACATCCACCGCCACATCCACCGCCACATCCACCGCCACATCCACCTCCACATCCACCGCCACATCCACCGCCACATCTACCGCCACATCCACCGCCGCCACATCCACCGCCGCCACATCCACCGCCACATCCACCGCCGCCACATTCACCGCCACATCCACCGCCACATCCACCGCCACATCCACCGCCACATCCATCGCCACCACATCCACCGCCACCACATCCACCGCCACATCCATCGCCACCACATCCACCGCCACCACATCCACCGCCACCACATCCACCGCCACCACATCCACCGCCACATCCACCGCCACATCCACCGCCACATCCACCGCCACATCCATCGCCACCACATCCACCGCCACCACATCCACCGCCACCACATCCACCGCCACCACATCCACCGCCACATCCACCGCCACCACATCCACCGCCACATCCACCGCCACCACATCCACCGCCGCCACATCCACCGCCACATCCACCGCCACCACATCCACCGCCACCACATCCACCGCCACCACATCCACCGCCGCAACATCCACCGCCCCCACATCCACCGCCACCACATCCACCGCCACCACATCCACCGCCACCACATCCACCGCCGCCACATCCACCGCCGCCACATCCACCGCCACATCCACCGCCACCACATCCACCGCCACATCCACCGCCACCACATCCACCGCCACCACATCCACCGCCACCACATCCACCGCCACCACATCCACCGCCACCACATCCACCGCCACCACATCCACCGCCACCACATCCACCACCACATCCACCGCCACCACATCCACCGCCACCACATCCACCGCCACATCCACCGCTACATCCACCGCCACCACATCCACCGCCACATCCACCGCCACATCCACCGCCATATCCACCGCCACCACATCCACCGCCATATCCACCGCCACCACATCCGCCGCCACATCCACCGCCACCACAACCACCGCCACATCTACCGCCACATCCACCGCCACATCCACCGCCACCACATCCACCGCCACATCCACCGCCACATCCACCACCACCACATCCACCGCCACATCCACCGCCACCACAACCACCACCACATCCACCGCCGCCACATTCACCGCCACCACATTCACCGCCACCACATTCACCACCACATCCACCGCCACCACAACCACCGCCACCACATCCACCGCCACCACATCCACCGCCACATCCACCGCCACCACATCCACCGCCACCACAACCACCGCCACATCCACCGCCACCACATCCACCGCCACCACAACCACCGCCACCACATTCACCGCCACCACATCCACTGCCACCACATCCACTGCCACATCCACCGCCACCACATCCACCGCCACCACAACCACCGCCACCACATCCACCGCCACCACATCCACCGCCACCACATCCGCCGCCACATCCACCGCCACCACATCCACCGCCACCACATCCACCGCCACCACATCCACCGCCACATCCACCGCCACCACAACCACCGCCACCACATCCACCGCACCACATCCGCCACCTCATCCACCACCACATCCACCGCCACATCCACCGCCACCACATCCACCGCCACATCCGCCACCACATCCACCACCACATCCACCGCCACCACATCCACCGCCACATCCGCCACCACATCCACCACCACATCCGCCGCCACATCCACCACCACATCCACCACCACATCCACCGCCACATCCACCGCCACCACATCCACCGCCACCACATCCGCCACCACATCCACCACCACCACATCCACTGCCACATCCGCCACCACATCCACCGCCACATCCACCGCCACATCCACCGCCACCACAACCACCGCCACCACATCCACCGCCACCACATCCACCGCCACCACATCCACCGCCACCACAACCACCGCCACCACATCCACCGCCACCACATCCGCCACCTCATCCACCGCCACCACATCCACCACCACATCCACTGCCACCACATCCACCGCCACATCCGCCACCACATCCGCCGCCACATCCACCACCACATCCACCACCACATCCACCGCCACATCCACCGCCACCACATCCACCGCCACCACATCCGCCACCACATCCACCACCACCACATCCACTGCCACATCCGCCACCACATCCACCGCCACATCCACCGCCACATCCACCGCCACCACAACCACCGCCACCACATCCACCGCCACCACATCCACCGCCACCACATCCACCGCCACCACATCCACCGCCACATCCACCGCCACGTCCACCACCACCACAACCACCGCCACCACATCCACCGCCACCACATCCACCGCCACCACATCCACCGCCACCACATCCACCGCCACATCCACCGCCACCACATCCACCGCCACCACATCCACCGCCACATCCACCGCCACATCCACCGCCACCACATCCACCGCCACATCCACCGCCACATCCACCGCCATATCCACCGCCACCACATCCACCGCCATATCCACCGCCACCACATCCGCCGCCACATCCACCGCCACCACAACCACCGCCACATCTACCGCCACATCCACCGCCACATCCACCGCCACCACATCCACCGCCACATCCACCGCCACATCCACCACCACCACATCCACCGCCACATCCACCGCCACCACATCCACCGCCGCCACATTCACCGCCACCACATTCACCGCCACCACATTCACCACCACATCCACCGCCACCACAACCACCGCCACCACATCCACCGCCACCACATCCACCGCCACATCCACCGCCACCACATCCACCGCCACCACAACCACCGCCACATCCACCGCCACCACATCCACCGCCACCACAACCACCGCCACCACATCCACCGCCACCACATCCACTGCCACCACATCCACTGCCACATCCACCGCCACCACATCCACCGCCACCACATCCACCGCCACCACATCCGCCGCCACATCCACCGCCACCACATCCACCGCCACCACATCCACCGCCACCACATCCACCGCCACATCCACCGCCACCACAACCACCGCCACCACATCCGCCGCCACCACATCCGCCACCTCATCCACCACCACATCCACCGCCACATCCACCGCTACCACATCCACCGCCACATCCACCACCACATCCACCGCCACCACATCCACCGCCACATCCGCCACCACATCCACCACCACATCCGCCGCCACATCCACCACCACATCCACCACCACATCCACCGCCACATCCACCGCCACCACATCCACCGCCACCACATCCGCCACCACATCCACCACCACCACATCCACCGCCACATCCGCCACCACATCCACCGCCACATCCACCGCCACATCCACCACCACATCCACCGCCACCACAACCACCGCCACCACATCCACCGCCACCACATCCACCGCCACCACATCCACCGCCACCACAACCACCGCCACCACATCCACCGCCACCACATCCGCCACCTCATCCACCACCACATCCACCACCACATCCACCGCCACCACATCCACCGCCACATCCGCCACCACATCCACCACCACATCCGCCGCCACATCCACCACCACATCCACCACCACATCCACCACCACATCCACCACCACCACATCCACCGCCACCACATCCGCCACCACATCCACCACCACCACATCCACCGCCACATCCGCCACCACATCCACCGCCACATCCACCGCCACATCCACCGCCACCACAACCACCGCCACCACATCCACCGCCACCACATCCACCGCCACCACATCCACCGCCACCACAACCACCGCCACCATATCCACCGCCACCACATCCACCGCCACATCCACCGCCACATCCACCACCACATCCACCGCCACATCCACCGCCACCACATCCACCGCCGCCACATCCGCCACCACATCCACCGCCACATCCACCACCACCACATCCACCACCACATCCACCGCCACCACATCCACCACCACATCCACCACCACCACATCCACCACCACCACATCCACCGCCACATCCACCGCCATATCCACCGCCACATCCACCGCCACGACCACAACCACGACCACAACCACGACCACAACCACAACCACTGCCACGACCATGACCACGATTGAATGGCGGAGTAGACTTGATGGGCCGAATGGCCTAATTCTGCCCCTATCACTTATGAACTTGTGAAGGTTAGAGTTTGCGTGGAGTGTGGGCAGGGGTGGGTGACTGTGTCCGGGAGAAGTGGGAATCGGAACCATGAGCAGCACTACAGCACACCTCATCTCTAAATAAACCTCAGGTAGACAAAAATGCTGGAGAAACTCAGTGGGTGCAGCAGCATCTATGGAGCGAAGGAAAAAAGGCAACGTTTCGGGCCGAAACCCTTCTTCAGACTGATCGGGGGTGGGGGGGCGGGGAGAAGGCAGTTCCTTCTTAAACTCTAAATAAACCTCATCATTTACAATTATATCATGAAATTATTCACGTCTTGGCATGAAACTCCACTGAAGCTGGTGAGGAATCAGGTCTTTGCAACAACTGCTTTTAAGTTTTACCTGTTTATGGACTGTTGCAGACAGAGTAATGTGGAGACCACTCTCGCTCGCGGGCTGTGAATGAGATAAATAGTTGACTAATGGTATTTTACTACTGAGAGTGGAATGTTGGCCGAGACTTCAAAGGAATTCCCCATTTGTTGAATATTGAAGTCCTTTATATCAACTTAAAAAAATGTGGAAGAGTTCACATCCCTTTGAATCCTCTTGATTAATGTGACTCGAATGATACAAGGGAGGGGTTTGGTGGCAAGGTGCAGTCCCAGGGAGGGGGCATTCTACGGGCAGCAAGTGTTGCAAGCAGCTCAGAGGAGGCTGCTACTAGGGTGGATGTCTGGCATGGTGACGCAACGCTATAGTTGCTGCCGCACAGCGCCAGAGACACGGGTTCCATCCTGATTACAGATGCTGTCTGTACGGAGTTTGCACGTTCTCCCCGTGACCTGCGTGGGGTTTTCTCCGGTTGCTCCAGTTTCCTCCCGCACTCCAAAGACGTGCAGGTTTGTAGGTTAATTGGCTTTGGTATAATTGTAAATTGTCCCCGGTGTGTGTAGGGTAGTGTTAGTGTGCGGGGATCGCTGGTCGGCGCGGACTCGATGGGCCGAAGGGACTGTTTCTGCGCTGTATCTCTAAACTAAACTAATCTGGGGAAGGTTTGGCCACCATGGAGTGCTGCTCCATTGATGATGGGACTCCAGTGCTACCTGTCAATACCCTGTGTACACCCTCTCACCCAATCTTCCAAAAGAGCCAATGATTTCCACCAATGGTTCCGTCACCAAGCGCGGCCCCTTTAAGAGGTGCAGGTTAACTGGAATTAGTTCCAGCTGCTTCTGAGTGATTGACTCATGAGGGCAAACTGCAGCTTGGCTTGGACATCAACACCAGGACCAACACCAGCACCTCACCCAATAGTGAAGGGTTTGGATAGAGTGCATGTGGAGAGGATGTTTCCACTGGTGGGACCAGAGGTCACTGCCTCAGAATTAAAGGATGCTCCTTTATGAAGGGGATTAGGAGGAATTTCTTTAGTCAGAGGGTGGTGAATCTGTGGAATTCATTGCCACAGAAGGCTGTGGAGGTCAAGTCAAGTTTTAAGGCAGAGATAGATACATTCCTGATTAGTACGGGTGTCAGAGGTTATGATGCGTAGGCAGGAGAATGGGGATAGGAGGGAGAGATAGATCAGCCATGATTGAATGGTGGAGTAGACTTGATGGGCCGAATGGCCTAATTTTACTCCTATCATTTATGAAGTTATGAGCAGTGGGGCCATACTGGATGAGGAGGGCAAGAGTTAGTACAAGTCAGTGTCCCTCTATGAGATCACAGCTCTACCCATTCTGCTTGTCATCGGATCCTGCTGTCTTTCTTTCCCAGGGTAAGTTTATTGAAAATCAACTGTGAATATTTGTGTCCAAATATTTCATTTTCCAGGTTTGATTTTGTATTTTAAATCACAATTGTGTGTAGAAGTGTAACGCTTTATGCAGTGTGATTGAATGGCAGGAAACAATGTCTTGCAGGACAGACAGTAAGTTCACGGGCACAGGTGTGTTTGTTGTAAACTCAGGCTATCTACCTGCAGCTTGTGTGGCCTGCAGCAAAACACAACGGAATCTCAATTGACACCTTGCCAATCCAAAAGAAGTCAGTCGCTGTCTTAAACATACAATAGACAATAGGTGCAGGAGGAGGCCATTCGGCCCTTCGAGCCAGCACCGCCATTCAATGTGATCATGGCTGATCTACCCCAATCAGTACCCCATTCCTGCCTTCTCCCCATATCCCCTGACTCCATTATCTTTAAGAGCCCTATCTAGCTCTCTCTTGAAAGCATCCAGAGAACCGGCCTCCACCGCCCTCTGAGGCAGAGAATTCCACAGACTCACAACTCTCTGTGAAAAAAAAGTGTTTCCTCGTCTACGCTCTAAATGGCTTACCCCGTATTCTTAAACTGTGGCCCCTGGTTCTGGACTCCCCCAACATCGGGAACATATTTCCTGCCACTAGCTTGTCCAAACCCTTAACAATCTTATATGTTTCAATGAGACATCCTCTCATCCTTCTAAACTCCAGAGTGTACAAGCCCAGCTGCTCCATTCTCTCAGCATATGACAGTCCCGCCATCCCGGGAATTAACCCTGTAAACCTACGCTGCACTCCCTCAATAGCAAGAATGTCCTTCCTCAAATTAGGGGACCAAAACTGCACAGGTGTGGTCTCAGGTGCAGGAGGAGGCCATTCGACCCTTTGAGCCAGCACTGCCATTCACTGTGATCATGGCTGATCATCCATAATGAGTTTATTGTAATGAGGCATGGCCTTGGTGGGCCGAAGGGCCTGTTTCCATGCTGTTTCTCTGAAGCCTAAAGCTTCATTCTTGTCTGTCTGCGTTGTCCTGCCGTTCCCCAGTGGCCGGACCACTGCAGCTTCATTGTCCAGTTAGTACTGATTGGACAAAGTAGCTGTTCAAAATAACTACAATTGTTTGGAGACCAAATAGGCAAAGTCTTTATTGTATCAGTTCAGTCTAGTTTATTGTCACATGTACCGAGGTACAGTGAAAAGCCTTTGTTGCGTGCTAACCAGTCAGCAGAAAGACAATACATGATTACAATCGAGACATTCCCAGTGGAGAACTACGTTAAGGGAATAACGTTTAGTGTAAGGTAAAGCCAGCAAAGTCCGATCAAGGATAGTCCGAGGGTCACCAATGAGGTACATAGTAGTTCAGCACTGCTCTCTGGTTGTGGTAGGATGGTTCAGTTGCCTGATAACAGCTGGGAAGAAAACTGTCCCTGAATGTCGAGGTGTGCGTTTTCACACTTGGTTGACACCCATCCACCCAGAGGCTGAGTGGTGGTTTAGAGACACACTGCCTCACTTCTCAACGTCACAAACTTGCCTTCCTCTCTGTTTCTAGGGCACTTGCACCAGCCCGCAGCAGCCACGACGATGGCTTCTCCCCTGATTCCTGTAGTCATTCGCCTGCTGCCTGAGATGACCACAACATAGTGTGTAAGAAGGAACTGCAGGTGCTGGTGCCGGAGACAGACACAAGAAGCTGGAGTAACTCAGTGGGACAGGCAGCATAGAAACATAGAAAATAGGTGCAGGAGTAGGCCATTTGGCTCTTCGAGCCTGCACCGCCATTCAATATGATCATGGCTGATAGAAACTTACAAAATTCTTAAGGGGTTGGACAGGCTAGATGCAGGAAGATTGCTCCCGATGTTGGGGAAGTCCAGGACAAGGGGTCACAGCTTAAGGATAAGGGGGAAATCCTTTAAAACCGAGATGAGAAGAACTTTTTTCACACAGAGAGTGGTGAATCTCTGGAACTCCCTTCCACAGAGGGTAGTCGAGGCCAGTTCATTGGCTATATTTAAGAGGGAGTTAGATGTGGCCCTTGTGGCTAAGGGGATCAGGGGGTATGGAGAGAAGGCAGGTACGGGATACTGAGTTGGATGATCAGCCATGATCATATTGAATGGCGGTGCAAGCTCGAAGCGCGTGTGCGTGTGCGTGTGTGTGCGTGTGCGTGTGTGTGCGTGTGCGTGCGTGTGTGTGTGTGTGTGTGTGTGTGTGTGTGTGTGTGTGTGTGTGTGTGTGTGTGTGTGTCGTCGTCCCCCCCCCCCCCCCCCCCCCCCGTGGCCACTTTACTAAAATGGCTTAGACTGGAGTCAGTTCCATGTAGAACTCCCAGTACAATGGATGGGCCAGTGCAGACTTCTCCCAACTACATCCACTGATATGTTTCCATCAATAAGTCTCCGTCACCCGCAGACTGTCAGAGCCCGACTGTAGCGGTGATTGACAGTGATCAACACACACGTCTGTCTCTAGTAGAAGTGTCTACTTTCCAAAATTAGCCGGCCAGTAACATCACAATAACTTGCACGCTGTCTCATCTCACCAGAATATTGATCCGCTCGAGCTTACTGGATTAAATGTTGGATTCCCATAAAAGGAGTAGCCAGTGTGTCTTGCTTTGTGGACCAATATACACATGCATCCCTGTATTAATCTATACACCGTGAGGAGTACTTAAGGTTTGTCTGGCCCTGTATGTATTCTGTTACAACGAGAATGTTGGCTCTAGGAACACCAGAAGCCTGCACGATGCTCACTTGTGT
This sequence comes from Amblyraja radiata, assembly GCF_010909765.2. Taxonomy (NCBI): domain Eukaryota; kingdom Metazoa; phylum Chordata; class Chondrichthyes; order Rajiformes; family Rajidae; genus Amblyraja; species Amblyraja radiata. Next base: position 49,106,680 of record NC_045972.1, on the reverse strand, counting down.
TTAAAGGTAATATCTATCGATGCAGACACATGCCAAACTCCATTTAATAATCGCTAATTCATTGGTCATACTTATTGCACGTATATTCCACCCCTTCGATACAACAATTGGATGCAACAATTTTTCCCCATGCAATATATTTATTCTGCTGATGGTAAAGACGTTACATCCAGTATTTAAGAAGGAACTGCAGATGCTGGAAAATCGAAGGTAGACAGAAATGCTGGAGAAACTCAGCGGGTGCAGCAGCATCTATGGAGCGAAGGAAATAGGCGACGTTTCGGGCCGAAACCCTTCTTCAGACTGATGTTGCACGGGAGACCCCTTCCACCCCTGCAACGGACTGTTCCAGCTGCTACAGTCAGGCAAACGCCTCCGTTGCCATGCTGTGAGAACGGAGAGGTTGAGAAGGAGTTTCTTCCCAGAGGCCATTCGGACTGTAAACTCCTATCTCACCAGGGACTAACTCTACTGAACCACTCTAATGTTTTTTTTAATTGCTGTTTTTTTTTTCCTTTTTCCTTCCTCCCACAATATGTAATATGTAAAAGAATATGTGATTCTGTTCCATTCTGTTTGTAATTTGTTGTTTGCACAAAGCCCGTGAGCATAGCCACTTATTACTTCACTGCACATCTCGTATGTGTGTGTGACGAATGAACTTGACTTGACTTGTTGTCATAGGTTGTCGCCTGTGTGGTCGTAGGTTGTCGTAGGTGTGGTCATAGGTGGACGTCCTCGTGGGTTGCCGGTTGTCGGTAGCTTGCGTAGCTTGACGTTGACTAGCTGGTAGCTTGTTGCAGACATTGTCATAAGGGGGGGGTCAGTCGCCAGTTTTACCGTGACAGTCGCTGAAAAATATCGCCCACGTGGGACAGGCCCTTAACAGTCATAAAACGCACGCAGCAATCTCCAGTTGTGTGACTAGTTGATCTTTTCCCTGTACCTCGGTAATTAACTCCTAGTAAGTGCGACCAAGAGCCAGTGCGTTGTGGGCCCCCCATGAAATCACCGCTTGGTGCGTACAGTACAGCAAGGCCTCCATTTATGTAGGGGGTGGATGAGAACGCAGGATAATGTACAACTAGTGTGGACGGGTGATTGATGGTCAGCATGGACTCAGTGGGCTGAAGGGCCTGTTTCCGTGCTGTATCTCTATATCACTAGACCATAGTGATATGTAGCGTAATAATCTACGAAATGCCTGACCCAAAGGCTGCTGATTGGGCCGGTAAAATTGGACCCAAAATCGTCACTTTTCTCAAATGAACGTCGGCTTTTGTGGAAATTAAACTCTTGGATTTCTCCACAATAATGGAAATATCTCCATTCTAATGTAAAACGCTTTGAAAGGGAGGAGTTCTTCATATGGCGGCCTTTCACGTTGGGAAAGGTGTAGAGTCGATGGCAGCAACACTTGTTGCAAAGCCACACTCGGAGAGATGTCTAATGGATTCATCAATCAGTGGAGCTGGGGTGGGTTCATGGAGGAAGCTGGAGTAAACCGGAGTAAACCACACCACACCACACCATGGAACTTTCTTTATCCCAGGAGGGAAACTGATCTGCCAACAGCATAAAACACAAGATACGTGAAACGTCAAGTTAAAGTGACGAGCGGAAAGGATTGGGGGATGTGGAAAGATTGGGGGGGGGGGGGGGGGGGGGGGGGGGTCAGTCTCAGTCTACCCCACGACAGAAGGGGGAGGAGTTGTACAGTTTGATGGCCACAGGGAAGAAGGATCTCCTGTGGCGTTCTGTGCTGCATCTTGGTGGAACTAAGCATGGGTATGAATACAGATGTTTGGGCATTTGGAGTAGACTTTGGCACACCCTTGAGTCGGTGTGTTTGTCAAATGCTCTCTTCATCTGCACCTTAGCCTTTGCTGAGAAGATTATTGAGGAAGCTAGTGTCCCTCAGTGAAGCTTCAAGCACATTTTTGAGGAAGGAGAGAGGGGGAGGGGGGGAGAGAGAGAGGGGAGGGGGGGGGGGAGAGAGGGGGAGAGGGGGGAGAGGGGGAGGGGAAGAGGGAGAGGAGAGAGAGGGGAAGAGGGAGGGGGAGAGAGGGAGAGGGGGAGGGGGGGGAGAGAGGGGGGGGAGGGGGAGGGGAGGGAGAGAGGGGGAGAGAGGGGGAGGGAGGAGGGGGAGGGAGGGGGGGGGGGGAGGGGGAGGGAGGGGGGAGGGAGGGGGAGGGAGAGAGGGGGAGAGAGGTCACATTCTTTAGCCACAATATTCAAGGCTTATCATTGGTGAAGCAAGTACAATTGGGGTTAGAATTAACATTATTTTTCACAGGGAAACAACACATTTTGGCATTGACAAGAAACTTAACCCAGTCTTAAGAAGGGACTCGGCCCGAACTGTCACTTATTCCTCCTCTCCAAAGATGCTGCCTGTCCCGCTGAGTTACTTGCGCTTTTTGTGTCTACCTTGGGTCTAAAGCAGCAACTGCAGTTCCTTCCTACACTTCACAATCACGCATTGTTTTGTTGTGATTTTTGAAGGAGAATAATGACATGGCAGCATGATAAATCAATGATAGGGTGGGTGGAACTGAAGTGGAGCATGCCAGTGTGCAGGCTTTCTCCCATTCCTGCTTCACATCAGGGGCACTGCACAAGCCCGTAGTCAAGATCTTTGCCTGCCTTTTGAATTGACTCTGAAGACAATGTTGCTGCTGTTGATGTTTATATTTGTAAATGTGCATCTCAAAAGCTGCTTTGATTTCTCTCCACATTCTACACAGTGGAAACCATCCATTTGAATGGATTCAACTCTCTTTAACACTGTTGAGACAAACACCAGCATCTTTGATTCTCAGCACCAGTGGAAATGTGCAGAATAACTAAAGCTGGAACCAAAACACTTTACAGCTGATTTTGTTTTTACTTTCTTCAATGATAGTTTAGAAATTACTTGGGTTTAAGGTTCTGCTCGTAAACTGATATAAGTTTGTTTTGGAAAGAGCTTGTGCTATGTGTTATTTATGAATCTCTGCACCTTTAAATATATTTAGCATTACATAGTGGTAGTTCCTATGAATAAAAGAAAGAGAGAGAAAAACACTGATGATAACTTAGCAATCAAATAGTTAAGTATGTCGGCACATGAAGTTTCTCCAGCCATTCATTAAATCCAAGAATACAGTGTTCAATATTTCAACCAAACCTCAAGCCCAGCGTGGTTGCAATCTACCAGCTGCAGCTGAACTCCAGAGGGTGACCCAGCTCTCTCTCTCTCTCTCTCTCTCTCTCTCCATAAAACGTTCCACGGAAATTTTATGTAAAGTACACACATATGTATTCTACAGTAAATTCCCTTTAAACATTTTGTGTGTGCGGTAGAATTATGATTCATTGTCAGTGCCAAAATAATGGGCTGGTTAAAATATGTATAAGATTTTGTTTTCTAGGGAGTTTAGACACTAGTGCAGCTCCCATTACATTGAAATATTTACAGCCTTTTCAAACATTCCTTTTATTTCACTGAGAGACTTTTTTCTAAACTGTAGCCTTTTATACTGCATCGAATTTGATCTATTAAAAGTCTGTTTCAACTTTCTCGAGAGTTTCACAGATGTTAACTTTTTCAATTTCAATTAGATATTGCACTGGCATTTTTTAAATATTGCAAGTCGCGAGATTAGTGGTTTCAACAGATCACTGAAGTTTGGATTTGTAGAGTTCTTCTGATCCCAAGGCTGCTTGTAGCACTCCGATGGCTTTTCAGAGAGTTATTGAGATATACAACACGGAAACAGACCCTTCGGCCCACCGAGTCTGTGCCGACCATCAACCACCCTTACACTAATCCCACATTAATCCCATTTTTTAACCCCCATTCTCATCCACTTCCCACCCGATAAGGTTTTACTGCCCACCTACAATTTACAGAGGACCATCAGCCTACTGACCCACAGGTCTTTGGGATGTGAGAGTGAACTGGGGAAAACCCACTCCTTGTACGTCCTCTGTTTAAATCAATGGCTGTAAATCTGAGGCAATATGGGGGTTATCATTCTAGCTTTGGCTGCAGAAATACAGCGTGGAAACAGGCCCTTTGGCCCACCGAGTCTACACTGACCAACCATCCCCAAACACTAGTTCTATCCTACACACTAGGGACAATTTTAACCTCCAAACCCGCACGTCTTTGGGGTGTGGGAGGAGACTGGAGCACCCGGGGAAAACCCACGCAGCTCACAGGGAGAACGTACAAACTCCACACAGACAGCAGCCGTAGTCAGGATCGAACCCTGGTCCTTGTGAGACAGCAACTCTTCCACCGTGCTATCCACCGTGCAGCCTGACGTGTGCATGTAGCAAGCTGTAGGACCTGAGGCAATATAACACCATTCATCCCCAACCCCCTCATGTTACAACAGTGAATGTGTTCAGCTCAGTTTAGTTCATTGTCACGTGTACCGAGGTACAGTGAAAAGCTTCTGTTGCGCGCTAACCAGTCAGTGGAACGATAATACATGATTACAATCAAGCTGTCCACAGTGTACAGATAAATGACAAGGGAATAACGTTTAGTGCAAGATAACGCCCGTAACGTCCGATCAAAGATAGTCCTGCGTTCTACCTTCTAAACCCTGAGCTCCACGAACAAGATAAATATGGAAGAAAGCCTGAATGATCAATTATTAACACGTTTTAACTTGAAGGATCTCAGTTATAGCATTTTAAGTTTATTTTACTGGTTGATTTGCATTCAGCGACGATTATTTTAAAGTGTGGTGTCACAGAAACATAGAAACATAGACAATAGGTGCAGGAGGAGGCCATTCGGCCCTTCGAGCCAGCACCATCATTCATTGTGATCATGGCTGATCCTCCCCAATCAATAACCCGTGCCTGCCTTCTCCCCATACCCCTTGATTCCACTAGCCCCTAGAGCTCTATCTAACTCTCTTTTAAATCCATCCAGTGAATTGGCCTCCACTGCCCTCTGTGGCAGGGAATTCCACAAATTCACAACTCTCTGGGTGAAAAAGTTTTTTCTCGTCTCAGTTTTAAATGGCCTCCCCTTTATTCTTAGACTGTGGCCCCTGGTTCTGGACTCGCCCAACATTGGGAACATTTTTCCTGCATCTAGCTTGTCCAGTCCTTTTATAATTTTATAAGTTTCTATAAACACCCCCTCATCCTTCTAAACTCCAGTGAATACAAGCCCAGTCTTTCCAATCTTTCCTCATATGACAGTCCTGCCATCCCAGGGATTAACCTGGTGAACCTACGCTGCACTGCCTCAATCACAAGGATGTCCTTCCTCAAATTAGTCCGACTGTTTAATACAATATAACTTTTTGAAAGCTTTTCATCTTATAATAAATTCTGCCCTAAGCTGTCCAAGGGTTTGAGAGAACTTTTGTGGCATAAAAATAATAGCCTCTATTATAGGGTGTAGAAATATGAAGATCGACCCCACATGTATAAAGCTCTTAGAATCCCAATGTGTTTCATTCCCAGCCACAGTATCAAGCTGTTGCTCAAAATCTCACCCCATTTCTCCCCACCCCCCCTCCCCCCCCGATCAACCGCCCGCCCCTCACCTGTATCTGCCGATTTTCTAAGACAGACACAATAAGCTGAAGTAAAGGGACTGTCCCACGAGCATGCGACTGCAAGCGGCAAGCGCGACCTAACGTGGTCGCTTGAGCCGTACGGCCTCGCGGGGCCGGTCCCACTACGATCGCCGGAGCCGTATGGAGTTGTGCGGAGCTGGTCCCGACATCGCGCGGGGCTCCGAAAAACTGACACTGTTCAAAAATTCCACACGGCAACGGCCTGCCGGCCCACAGCCGCCTCGATGCCGTACGCAGCGTCTTGACGCCGTACGTCACGTGCAAACTTCCCGCGGACTTCGCTCGAACTTCACGTCACTCAACCTCCGCTCAGCCCCCACTACCGGTTTGGTCGCACTCGCCGCATGCAGGTCGCATGCTCGTGCGACAGGCCCTTAACTCAGTGGGTCAGGCAACATCTCTGGAGGAAAGGGATGGGTGACTTTTCAGGTTGAGACCCTTCTTCAATTACCTGCCAGTCTTTGTCTTGCCCCGTCCTCTCCTTTGACTTTCTTTCCCCCCCCCCTGCTCTTCCCCCACAATTAGTCTGAAGAAGGGTCGAGAAACGTCACCTATCCATGTTCTCCACAGATACGATACGATACGATACAATTTATTTGTCATTTGGACCACTTGAGGTCCAAACGAAATGACGTTTCTGCAGCCATACATTACAAACAAATAGACCCAAGACACAACATAATTTACATAAACACCCATCACATTGCTGTGATGGAAGGCCAGCAATCTCTCTCCACTGCACTCTCCCCCCCGATGTCAGAGTCAAAGTCAAAGCCCCCGGCGGGCGATGGCGAATTGTCCCGCGGCCATTAAAGCCACGCCGGGTGATGCAAGGTCGCGCACCGGGTCTTGGTGTTAGAGCCCCCGGCGTGCGCTCGCAGAGTCCCGCGGCCATTCCAAGCCGCACGGGGCGATGATGTAAGGCCCCACTCCAGGAGCTCTTCAACCCCGCAACTCGGGCGGGAGAAGTCGCCGTTGCGGGAGCCCTGAAAAGCGGTCTCCCTCCAGGGACCCGCGGGCTCCCGGTGCCGCCGTCCGTCAGACCCGCAGTTGCAGCCACCGAAACTCCGGGGGTCGGGTCGCAGCAGCGTCCACCACAGCTCCACCCGCCCTGGACTCGGCCAGCTCCGCGACGTTGAGGTGAGTAGTCGGCACCACAGCTCCCGGTCTTCCTGTTGAAGGCCGCTCCTCGTTGCAGCCCCAACGACAACGGAGACCCGACAAAGAAAAGGTCGGGTCTCCCGTGCAGGGAGAGATTTAAAAGTTACCCCCTCCCCCCCACACCACCCCCACCCCCCCACACACATACCCCAACAAAAAATAACAAAACTACATAAAAACATAGACATAAAATAATAAAAACGCAGACGGACTGCAGAGGCCGCTGCTGACGAGAGTCGCGCCGCCTACCGATTTGCCTGGGAGAGAGATGCTGCCTGACACACTGAGTTACTCCAGCACTCTGTGAAACGTCACCTATCCATGTTCTCCACAGATGCTGCCTGACCCGCTGAGTTACTCCAGCACTCTGTGAAATGTCACCTATCCATGTTCTCCACAGATGCTGCCTGACCCACTGAGTTACTCCAGCACTCTGTGAAAATCCACATTAAGAAGGAAATGGTGTTGGATAGACTGATGGGACTGAAGGCTGATAAATCCCCAGGGCCTGATGGTCTGCATCCCAGGGTACTTAAAGAAGTGACTCTAGAAATTGTGGATGCATTGGTGATCATTTTCCAAAGTTATATAGACTGAGGATCAGTTCCTGTGGATTGGAGGTAGCTAATGTTATCCCACTTTTTAAGAAAGACGGGAGAGAGAAAACAGGGAATTATAGACCAGTTAGCCTGACATCGGTGGTGGGGAAGATGCTGGAGTCAATTATAAAAGATGAAATATCCGCACATTTGGATAGCAGTAACAGGATCGGTCCGAGTCAGCATGGATTTACGAAGGGGAAATCATTCTTGACTAATCTTATGGAATTTTTTGAGGATGTAACTAGGAAAATGGACAAGGGAGAGCCAGTGGATGTAGTATAGCTGGACTTTCAGAAAGCATTTGATAAGGTCCCACATAGGAGATTAGTGGGCAAAATTAGGGCACATGGTATTGGGGGCAGAATGCTGACATGGATAGAAAAGTGGTTGGCAGACAGGAAACAAAGAGTAGGGATTAACGGGTCCTTTTCAGAATGGCAGGCAGTGACTAGTGGGGTACCGCAAGGCTCGGTGCTGGGACCGCAGCTATTTACAATATACATCAATGATTTAGATGAAAGGATTCAGTAACATTAGCAAATTTGCAGATGATATAAAGCTGGGTGGCAGTGTGAACTGTGAGGAGGATGCTATGAGAATGCAGGGTGACTTGGACAGGTTGGGGGAGTGGGCAGATGCATGGCAGATGCAGTTTAATGTGGATAAATGTGAGGTTATCCACTTTGGTGGCAAAAACAGGAAGACAGATTATTATCTGAATGGTGTCAAGTTGGGAAGTACAATGAGATCTGGGGGTCCTTGTTCATCAGTCACTGAAAGTAAGCATGCAGGTACAGCAGGCAGTGAAGAAAGCGAATGGCATGTTGGCCTTTATAACAAGAGGAATTGAGTACAGGAGAAAAGAGGTCCATCTGCAGTTGTACAGGGCCCTGGTGAGACCACACCTGGAGTATTGTGTGCAGTTTCAGTTTCCAAATTTGAGCAAGGACATTCTTGCTATTGAGGGAGTGCAGCGTAGGTTTACAAGGTTAATTCCCGGGATGGCGGGACTGTCATATGCTGAGAGAATGGAGTTGCTGGGCTTATACACTCTGGAATTTAGAAGGATGAAAGGGTATCTTATTGAAACATATAAGATTATTAAGGGATTGGACACGCTCGAGGCAGGGAACATGTTCCCGATGTAGGGGGAGTCCAGAACCAGGGGCCACAGTTTAAGCATAAGGGGTAAGCCATTTAGAACAGAGATGAAGAAAAACTTTTTCACCCAGAGAGTTATGAATCTGCGGAATTCTCTGCCTCAGAAGGCAGTGGAGGCCAATTCTCTGCTTGCTTGCAAGAGAGAATTAGATAGTGCTCTTAAAGATAGCGGAGTCAGGGGATATGGGGAGAAGGTAGGAACGGGGTACTGATTGGGGATGATCAGCCATGATCACATTGAATGGCGGTGATGGCTTGAAGGCCTGAATGGCCTACTCCTGCACCTATTGTCTATTGTCAATCCATGTTCACCAGAGATGCTGCCTGACCTGCTGAGTTACTCCAGCACTCTGTGCCATTTGTTGTAAACCAGCATGTGCAGTTCCTTGTTTCTACAAGCTGCCTTTAACGTTGCAACGACTGTCGTGGGTGTGATCCATTGTTAGACTGAAGTCACTGTCCCTCTTAAAACGCTTGCTGCTTGTAGATTGGTGATCGGCTACAGTTTGTTTCCCTTGTCACGTTAGCAAGAGCTCTCCAAGTGTGTGAAAGGACAGGGTTATTAGCTCCGCGCCTTGCATTCCACACCTCAAATAGTTTAAACGTTGCATTTCTAAATTCATGCCAAGATAATTGTGATTCAACTCACCCTGATCTGTAAATCATGTGTAATTTCACAAAAGCCCTTCCTGTGGGAAATAGACCCAGTTATTGCTCAGCTTTTAACCAACGCTTCCCGTTTCATTCTCAATGTAGAATTCCTAAACCCAAGAAAATATACTCCAACCACAGTCCCAGAATTCTGCCTAAATTCCAAAGGCAGTAACCATGATCCAGAGAAAAAATTTACTCTGGACTTTAATTTCAACCTAAGCATTGAAGTTAGAATGGAAAGTGAGACACACACTGTGATTGAGAGACTGGGGTCCTGAACTTAAAGAAAGGAGACTTTGAAGGAATGAGATGGGAATTGGCTCGGATAGACCGGCAAATTATACTTAAAGGGTTGACGGTGGAGATGGAATGACAAAGATCAACTCCAAAAATTGTTCATCCCTGTCTGGCGAAAATATAAAACGGGGAAGGCGGCTCAACCGTGGCTGACGAGGGAAATCAAGGATAGTGTCAAATCCAAGGAAAAGGCAGATACATTGGCCAGAGGAAGCAGCAAACCAGAGGACTGGGAGAAATTTAGAACTCAACAGAGGGGGACAAAGGGGTTAATTAGGAGAGGGGGGAAAAGAGCATGAAAGGAAGCTTGTGGGGAATATAAAAACTGACTCGAAAAGCTTCTTTAGATATGTAAAAAGGAAAAGATTAGTGAAGATAAATGCAAGTCCCTTACAATCAGACACAAGTGAATTTATAATGGGGAACAAGGAAATGACAGAACAGGTACTTTGGTTCTGTCTTCAGTAAGGAAGAGTATATGGTATTGGGGGTAGGGTATTGACATGGATATAGAACTGGTTGGCAGGCAGGAGGCAAAGTAGGAATTAATGGATCCTTTTCAGAATGGCAGCCAGTGACTAGTGGGGTGCCGCAAGGCTCAGTGCTGGGACTCCAGTTATTTACAATATATATTAACGATTTAGACACGAGAATTAAACGTGACATCTCCAAGTTTGTGGATGACACAAAGCTGGATGGCAGTGTGAGCCCAGAATGTTGGCAAACGAATGTCCTCAACTCACACAAATCACAACGGGAGGTCCGAGACAGGAACGGCAGAAGCATTTAATTATCAATTATAACTCAGTGGTTTATCTTGATATTAATATTCTAATTGCTCTCCTCATGATGAATATGAGTTAACAAGTTGCATGTAAAAACCTTGTCTGTCATTGATGTAAAGTCACTGCTACTTCTCCACCTGCTACAATAACACCACGTTTGTATGCAAACTGCAACATCATTAAATATAAGCTATTTACTGTGCAGTAAACCAACACATTGAGAGTGTTCAGTTCTTCTCCCATATAGTCATAGAGTGATACAGTGTGGAAACAGGCCCTTTGGCCCAACTTGCCCACACCGGCCAACATGGCCCAGCTACACTAGTCATAGAGTGATACAGTGTGGAAACAGGCCCTTTGGCCCAACTTGCCCACACCGGCCAACATGTCCCAGCTACACTAGTCCCACCTGCCTGTCTTTGGTCCAAATCCCTCCAAACTGTCCTATGCATGTACCTGTCTAACTGCTTCTTAAACGTTGGGATAGTCCCTGCCTCAACTACCTCCTCTGGCAGCTCGAGATCTGGGTGTGCTTGTACATCAGTCACTGAAAGTAAGCATGCAGGTTAAGCAGGCAGTGAAGAAAGCCAATTGTGAGAGGATTTGAGTCTGGGAGCAAGGAGGTCCTACTGCAGTTGTACAGGGTCCTGATGAGACCGCACCTGTAGTATGTGTGCCGTTTTGGTCTCCTAATTTGAGGAAGAACATTCTTGCTATTGAGGGAGTTGGTTCACCAGGTTAATTTCCGGGATGGAGGGACTGTCACATGATGGATGAATGAATGGATCGACTGATCTTGTATTCACTGGAATTTAGAAGGATGAGAGGGAATCTTATAGAAACATATAAAATTCTTAAAGGATTGGACAGGCTAGATGCAGGAAAAATGTTCCCGATGTTGGGGGAGTCCAGAACCAGGGGTCAGAGTTTAAGAACAAGGGGTAGGCCACTTAGGACTGAGATGAGGAAAAACATTTTCACCCAGGGAGTTGTGAGTCTGTGGAATTCTCTGCCACAGAAGGCAGTGGAGGCCAATTTACTGGATGTTTTCAAGAGAGAGTTAGATTCAGCTGTTGGGGCTAACGGAATCAAGGGATATGGGGGAAAAAGGAGGAACAGGGTACTGATTTTAGATGATCAGCCATGATCATATTGAATGGCCGTGCTGGCTCGAAGGGCCGAATGGCCTCCATCTGCACCTATTTTTCTATGTTTCTATGTTTCTAAGTCTATGGTGATGAGGGGGAAACTGGATCTGCATCCACCCAGTGTCTTGCAGTTTCCCCCGCACTTGACCCAACGAGTCGGTGCCAACCACCGATCATCCAAACATTAGTCCTGTCCTCCACATTGAGGACAATTTACAGAAGTAAGTAAGTTTATTGGCCAAGTATTCACATACAAGGAATTTGCCTTGGTGCTCCGCCCACAAGTAACAACATGACATACAGTGACAGTTACAAATGACTCAGAAAACACTGAACATTAATAATAATAAAACATTAATGATAAAACACCATTGATCAAGCATGTGAACCAACAAAATACCAGATCAAGGGGAGGCTACAGATGTTTGGCTGTTGAGTAGAGCAACTACTCGTGGATATAAACTGTTTTTATGTCTGATCAACCTGAAGCTGATTAACCTGAAAACCTAGGATGTAGGATGAAACCGGATCAGCCGGAGAAAACCCACGCAGGTCACGGGGAGAACGTGCAAACTCCGCGCAAACAGCACCCATAGTCAGGATGAAAGTTGGATCTCCAGCGCCGTGAGGTAGCAATTCTACCGCTGCGCCACCGTGCCGCCCCTTTTAAAAACAAATGAGCAGACAGCTGAATTAACAAATTACATGCAGGATGCTTGAGACATGATGGCAGCCTTCAACGTACTCAATCCAGATGAACAGAAACGTGATGAGCTGTGCATCTCTGAGGAATATTCCACACACCTCCTAAATCCACCGAGTCCGTTCTGACAAATCACACAGAACATTCCAATAACAGCAGAAAGTCAGTTTTACCAGCGTTTCATTAGAAGATCGAAGAACAATAACTCTGGCAATTAAATATAATGCTTCACTTATAAGGGTGGCATTAATATCATCGTTTCTTTACATTTTCTTCACTTTTCTGCTAAGAAATGGCCATCAGGAGGTAATGGACAAGTCACCCAAATGGCAGTAAAACATTCTCCATTTCCCCATCATATAGCTTCTCCAAGATGACAATCCTCTGGTTTAATCTTTACAAAACTCTAATATTTGAAGGAGTTCCCATTCCGTGAATAAATAACCATATTTCATGAGCTTCCGAAGTATTTATGTAACACCTTGGACTTGCTACTGGGATTATTTTCATTAATCAAAAGATGGATTCTGCAAGCATCAGAAAGGAAAAATTCATGTCGTCATATCTGCTGCAGGAGGTGACTTCAGTAGAACATATGGCCTGTGTAGCGTGCTTGGAGTTTGATTTCTTCAGAGAGATGTATCAGGTACAATGTAGGTAACATTCATCAGCAAAGCCGGCCGTCTTGTAGATTAATCCAAACTCCAGGATGTACCTGGATCCCGTGAGGATTTGGTTCCTCTTTCTGCACTAATGGCTCACATAAACGCACATGGAATAGTTCAGGGATTGCCAGAACCCACTATCACAGCATAGGCAAATAGATTTATTCCACACACATTCTGTGCCCTTCTTGATTTTCTACCGCATGAGACTTGGGTAGAGTGGATGTGGAGAGGGTGGTTCTACTTGTGGGAGAGTCTAGGACTAGAGGTCACAGCCTCAGATATAAAGGACATTCTTTTAGGAAGGAGATATCTTTAGGAAGGAGATATCAAAGGGTGGTGAATCTGTGGAATTCTTTGCCACAGACGGCTGTGGAGGCCAATGGATATTTTTAAGGCAGAGACAGATAGATTCTTGATGAGTGTGGGTGTCAGGTGACTAGTTCTACTCTTATCACTGGTGACATTATGACCTAGACTAACGCCACTAGCCTCTGTCAACGACAACAGAATCTGAACCACATCACCTTCATAAGGACATTGATTGGCAGTATGTTATGGCATTTAAACATTGGATAGACTAACTGCACAATGTGAAGTTGTGAATAGAAACATAGAAACATAGAAACATAGAAATTAGGTGCAGGAGTAGGCCATTCGGCCCTTCGAGCCTGCACCGCCATTCAATATGATCATGGCTGATCATCCAACTCAGTATCCCGTACCTGCCTTCTCTCCATACCCTCTGATCCCCTTAGCCACAAGGGCCACATCTAACTCCCTCTTAAATATAGCCAATGAACTGGCCTCGACTACCCTCTGTGGCAGGGAGTTCCAGAGATTCACCACTCTCTGTGTGAAAAAAGTTCTTCTCATCTCGGTTTTAAAGGATTTCCCCCTTATCCTTAAGCTGTGACCCCTTGTCCTGGACTTCCCCAACATCGGGAGCAATCTTCCTGCATCTAGCCTGTCCAACCCCTTAAGAATTTTGTAAGTTTCTATAAGATCCCCTCTCAATCTCCTAAATTCTAGAGAGTATAAACCAAGTCTATCCAGTCTTTCTTCATAAGACAGTCCTGACTTCCCAGGAATCAGTCTGGTGAACCTTCTCTGCACTCCCTCTATGGCAATAATGTCCTTCCTCAGATTTGGAGACCAAAACTGTACGCAATACTCCAGGTGTGGTCTCACCAAGACCCTGTACAACTGCAGTAGAACCTCCCTGCTCCTATACTCAAATCCTTTTGCTATGAAAGCTAACATACCATTCGCTTTCTTCACTGCCTGCTGCACCTGCATGCCTACTTTCAATGACTGGTGTACCATGACACCCAGGTCTCGCTGCATCTCCCCTTTTCCTAGTCGGCCACCATTTAGATAATGTGAATCTGTGGAATTCTCTGCCACAGAAGGCAGTGGAGGCCAATTCACTGGATGTTTTCAAGAGAGAGTTGGATTTAGCTCTTAGGGCTAACGGAATCAAGGGATATGGGGAGAAAGTTGGAACAGGGTGTTGATTTTAGATGATCAGCCATGATCATATTGAATGGCGGTGCTGGCTCGAAGGGCCGAATGGCCTAATCCTGCATCTATTTTTATATGTTTCTATGTCTACGTGACAAGCCATATTAATGTTACAACATTCAAAAACCATAGAACAATATTCTGTTACAATGGTTTAGTCTTGTGGTATTGTTTTTTTTTAAAATGATGAGCATGTTATTCTTGCAGTTTGCATGAAGGACGTACTAGTGGTGAAGATGAATCTGTGTGTGAGCTCTGGTCAGCTGCTCCACGTGGGCTGGAGAGGAGCGTGAGCACGATTCTGACAAAGAGTCTAACGGAGTCGATAGAAACAAACACAAAGCTACGGCACGGTGGTGCAGCGGGTAGAGCTGCTGCCTCACAGCGCCAGAGACCCGGGTTCCATCCTGACCATGGCTGCTGCCTGTACTGAGTTTGCACGTTCTCCCCGTGACATGCGTGGGTTTTCCCCGGGTGCTCTGGTTTGCTCCCACACTCCAAAGACGTGCAGGTTTGTAGGTTAATTGGCTTTGAAAAAAACTGTAAATTGTCACTCGTGTGTGTGTGTAGGATAGTGTTAGTGTGCGGCGATCGCTGGTCGGTACTGGCTCGGTGGGCCGAAGGGCCTGTTTCCATGCTGTATCTCTTAACTAAACTACACTAGTTAGATTTAGCTCTTAGAAGTTAGATTTACTCCTACGAGTTAAATTTAGCTCCAAGGGGTGATGGAACCAAGATATATGGGGAGAAGGCAGGAACGGGGTACTGATTTTGGATGATCAGCCATGATCATATAGAATGGCGGTGCTGGCTCGAAGGGCCGAATGACCTACTCCAGCACCTATTTTCCATTTTTTATGTTTGTAAACTCTACACGAGAGAGCTGGGTAACAGACGTACAGATGCACAATGAGGTAGATCTTGATTTGTGGAACTCTTCAGCATAAGTGAGATCAACTCAGCCACCCATTTTACATCAGTTCCCATCTTTATTTCTCGTGGCATCTGCACGAGAGATGCCCGCAACTCATTATCACCAGTTTTAGCCGTTTTCCACGCTCGATATTACGCAATAAGCTAATGAATTGAGAGAGGGAGGGAGGGAGGGAGAGACAGAGACTGAGAGAGGGAGGGAGAGAGAGAGAGAGAGAGAGACAGACAGAGACAGAGACAGAGACTGAGAGAGGGGGAGAGGGGGAGGGAGAGAGAGAGAGAGAGAGACCGAGAGAGAGAGAGAAAGAGACAGACAGACAGACAGACAGAGACACACAGAGAGACATTGACATTTGACAGGTTTTTCTCCATTTCCTTGCCTATGGTATGTCGGTATTCTGCAGCACTGTTTCACAACCCTTGGTCATTTCTGCTGGTGAACAAGAAGCTTAAGTAGATGATCCCTTCCACAATACACTGTGCGCTGCTGGCAGTTTTATCTTCGGACAGGTTTTAATAAAAAAATGTAAATCTTTCATATCGTGCTATTTTTAATTGATAATTAGCATTAAATTCCAAATTAACGGCAATCTGGTTGAAAGGGAAGGGAAGTGAATCTGGAGCCTTTATAATGCTATAAGATGCTATCTGTTCGCCCATCGTGAGGTCATTTCACATTACTAAGGCCCGGATTATAAATTAATTTTACATCCTTGGCAGAATGAGTTAGGAGAGTGTACATACACAGCTTATAAAGAGTGTACAATAGGATGTAATTGAAGATTTTTATTGAATGCTGGTTTTGAAAGGCAGTGTTCTTGACATGCACACACATATATATATATGTTTCAGGGAGTGGTTTATTTTAGTTTTTTTGTGGAAATACAGCAAGTCATTTTTTTTAAGCCATTGACTGAGCAGTTAGCAAGTCCAAGTGCCACTTCATTAGCTGCTGTCTGAACACTTAAGCCAACTTGCTCAATGCAGAGACTACTCTGGTGTACGTAACACAGGTGGATCTGACGTGGGGTAATGGAACATTGGAGACACACACGGAAAATTAAACACTCGGCAAGAAATCTTTTAAAATTTACAGTGATATAAAACTTCCATGAATTAATGAAGCGGAATAAAACAATTGTTGGGATTTGATCATTTTAAATCAAAGATTTAATGCAGTGAATGGAAGTACCTGGATTTAGAAATTAATTTGTGCTAATTCTATTGTATTTTTATTTTTAATATAACAAATATTATCTATAATCAACACACTGATAAAAATGATGTTTGATAATTATCTTAGTGCATGCTTTTGCACAGAAAATGGAATCTAGGGAAGAGAAAATGTCTCCAACTGTTTAAAAATGTATGCCTTTTAATATACAAAATGTGCCTTACTCTGGGGGGAATCGAGATGAAGAGTAAAGATATCATTAACAAATCTAAACACAGGAAATATAATATGAAACACTGGTGTGTGAGCAAGAACATATATCCATTCAATGGGAGCAGAACTGAACAGTAAGCAGTTTTAAATATTCAAATGTGAGCAAAACTAGACCCCCTCCAGAACATTTCTTGGTTCCAAGGATGTGAGTCTCTTGATAACATTTTCACAGCTTCACAATTCTGCCGTTGCTGATGTTAATTAAAAGCTGATGCCGTTTGCATCTCGCATCAAATTCCACCCCCCCCCCCCCCCACTCCCCTAGGCCTAGGTACTGGACAATATGTATTTAAGAGAGAGTTAGATTTAGCTCTAGGGGCTAACGGAATCAAGGGATATGGGGAGAAAGCAGGAGCGGGGTACTGATTGGGGATGATCAGCCATGATCATATCGAATGGCAGTGCTGGCCCGGCCTGGAAGGGCCGAATGGCCTACTCCTGCACCCATTGTCTATGTTTGTATGTTTCTACCTTGCATCCCTCTCCCCTCCTCCCTCTCCCCTCCACAAGATACAAAGGATTGATTAGCCAAGTGTGTAAGAACACACACCTTCCTTGTCTCTGCAGAGAACCAGCCTGGGCTGAGACGGAGTCTTGCTATTGACTGCAATATTCCGTTAAGCTCTTGGTATTTCCATGAGGCACCTTTGGTAGAGAACTCTGATCAGATTGTAGTTTAATTGAGGGCAGCATCAATCCAGGGCAGGAATGAATGAAGAGCGATCTCTCCGTTCACTCATCCTGCTAATGTCATGGAATCGACCAATTACCTTTGTTTTTGATCCACTTTTTGCACCAACGTTCTTCACAGACCTGTTTCTAGGATGACACAGATGGGTGGTGTAATTTTTCTAAGTGCATTTAAACACACAAACTCGATTTGTCAGGATATCGTTCCACTTTTTCTTTTCCTTCAACTTTCGTTCGTGCTCATCTTGTAAGTGTTTCTGATATTTCTCATTGCCTTAATCCCAGGTGGCACAGCCTGAGAAAGGTTGCATGATATTTACACGGGGTTCCTCAACTGCACCAGGTCAAAGCTCAAGAATCATAGCCCAGAAACACATGACCATGGTGATAATAGTTTATTGTCACTTGGACCTAGCTTGGTGCAGTGGAATCCTTGGTTTTTGCACAAAAGAAGTAACCATCCCCTTTTCATCCCCCCCCCCCCCCCCCCCCCCCCCCCCCCCCCCACCGGTACCTTCTCTGCGGCACTCCACGCTGGGACCCCATTGTTGCATTTCAATCTTGCTCCCAATACAGGGAGCAGTAAGTCTGTGCCAGTGGTTGGTGGTTTGAGAAATACTTTGTGCATTTGAATCCTCATGAAGAGCGTTTCATCCAAGGGGAGTCATAGTTGAGGTTCATCACAGGGCCAGGACATCAATCCCAGTGAATCTCAACACAACAGATTTTAGCCCAAGCAGTCGTTCCAGGTGCGACAAAGGTTCACCTGTATCTCCTCCAACCTCATCTACTGCATCCGCTGCTCTAGATGTCAGCTGATTTACATCGGGGAGACTAGCGTAGGTTGGGCGATCGTTTCGCCGAACACCTCCGCTCAGTCCGCAATAACCTACCTGAACTCCCGGTGGCTCAGCACTTCAACTCCCCCTCCCATTCCCAATCCGACCTCTCTGTCCTGGGTCTCCTCCATTGCCAGAGTGAGCAACAGCGGAAATTGGAGGAACAGCACCTCATATTCCGTCTGGGGACCTTGCGTCCGTATGGCATTAACATTGAACTCTCCCAATTTGGCTAGCCCTTGCTGTCTCCTCCCCTTCCTTAACCCTCTAGCTGTCTCCTCCCACCCTCCCATCCGCCCGCCCTCGGGCTCCTCCTCCTCCTCCCCTTTTCCTTCTTTCTCCCCCCCCCCCCATCAGTCTGAAGAAGGGTTTCGGCCCGAAACGTTGCCTATTTCCTTCGCTCCATAGATGCTGCTGCACCCGCTGAGTTTCCCCAGCAATTTTGTTTACCTACAACAGATTTTAGTTTAGTTTAGATTAGAGAAACTAGTTACACTGATTAAATGTTGCAGATTGTACACCTTCCCCTCTGCTAACAACGACTCGTTCTACATTTCCTTGCTCATCGTCCCCTTTGATCTGCTGTGTTTTCACACCTTACCCTTCCATATCTCTGTGTCTCCCTCTCCCCTGACTCTCAGCCTGAAGAAGTTTGTGTGGGAATAGGCCCTTCTGCCCACCAAGTCAAAACCGACCAGCGATCCCCGCACACTAGGGACAATTTACACTTATACCAAGTATACAAACCCAAGCCAATTAACCTACAAACCTGTACCTTTGGATTGTGGGAGGAAACCGAAGATCTCAGAGAAAACCCACGTGGGGGTCATGGAGAAAATGTACAAACTCCGTACAGACAGCACCCGTAGTCGGGATCGAACCCGGGTCTCCGGTGCTACAAGCGCTGTAAGGCAGCAACTCTACCGCTGCACCACCGTGCAAACTAAACAGATGTTCCTCAACTATTTGTAGGAAGGAACTGCAGATGCTGGTTTACACCGAAGACAGACACAAAATGCTGGAGTAACTCAGTGGGACAGGCAGCATCTCTGGAGAGAAGGAATGGGCGACATTTCGGATCGAGACCCTTTTTCAGACTGAGAGTCGGGGATAAGGGAAACGAGAGATAGAGACAATAAATGGGACAAATATGTGTAAAATGTGTTCAGCATCAAGTAATGTTCATCCACCCTGGACCAGTTCCCAACTGTAATGATCCCTTGGTTGGCCACCCTGACAGGAGTGAGATGCAGATTTCTCAACCCATAACGTCACCTATCCATGTTCTCCACAGATGCTGCCTGACCCGCTGAGTTACTCCAGCACTCTGTGAAACGTCACCTATCCATGTTCTCCACAGATGCTGCCTGACCCGCTGAGTTACTCCAGCACTCTGTGAAATGTCACCTATCCATGTTCTCCACAGATGCTGCCTGACCCGCTGAGTTACTCCAGCACTCTGTGAAACGTCACCTATCCATGTTCTCCACAGATGCTGCCTGACCCACTGAGTTATGGTGCAGCAGCATCTATGGAGCCCGAAACGTTACCTATTTCCTTAGCTCCACAGATGCTGCCTGACCCGCTGAGTTACTCCAGCACTCTGTGAAACGTCACCTATCCATGTTCTCCACAGATGCTGCCTGACCCGCTGAGTTACTCCAGCACTCTGTGAAACGTCACCTATCCATGTTCTCCACAGATGCTGCCTGACCCACTGAGTTACTCCAGCACTCTGTGCCTATCTTCGGCGTAAACCAGCATCTGCAATTCAGATTTTAAGCTTATTCCCCAACATTTTGAAATATCCTTCAATTTCAAATTGTTTCAATCTATTGTGCAATCATCTGCAGAGATTGTATTGAGTATCTTCAAGTTCAGGTATATGAATGCCAGTAGCTAGCATTGAGCTAGCATGAATCCTGTAGGTGCTGGGCATAAGCATAAACACTCCAATCCTTGACTTATGTCATTTAAGAGTCCTTTTGATGAACACATTAATAATTCACGCCACTCACAAGATGGTGAGCCTAAAAGCCCTGTCCCACGGTACGAGTTCATGCCAAGAGCTCCCCCCGAGTTTGCCCTGATTCGAACTCGGAGATTTACGGTAATGGCCGCTCGTCGGTACTCGGGGCTCTCGTGGACATTTTTCGACATGTTGAAAAATCTTCACGAGTCTTCCCGTGCTTACCTGCCATTAGCGAGTCTTCCCGAGTACCTGCCGTTAGCGTTACGAGCCGCTAAGAGACGTCCTCGAGCTCCGACGTACCCGCAACGTTCATTCTCCGTGCTTACCACGAGTTTGATTTTTTTTAAACTCGGGAGAGCTCTTGGAATGAACTCGTACCATGGGACAGGGCTTTAACAAGTCCACTTTGGTTAGACATATTTAAAGTGAGGGATTACATTTTATTTCTGTTTGCCTTCACCCAGCTAACAATGGGCGATTCTACCTGTTCCTTGATCTCCATCCCCCTTTGTCTCATTTTCACACCTTACACTTCCTTATCTCTGTGACCCCTTCTCTCCTGACTCTCAGTCTGAAGAAGGGTGTCGACCCGAAACATCACCCATGCCTTCTCTCCAGAGATGCTGCCTGTCCCGCTGAGTTACTCCAGCATGCTGTGTGTCTGACTGGAGATGGCACGGCTACAAGGGCCAGAGTCCAAAGGGAAGTTACATTCTCAGGGCGATATGTGCAGAATTGTTAGTTTGCAGAGCGGCGGTCCAAGATGTCTGTCTGATCTCCGAAGGCAGGGATACCAGGAGTACTTTACTCAGCAAACTAAGGCACTGGTCGGCAAGCATTAGACTGTGCACTCAGCCAGCCCTGCCATCTTGTGTGCTCACAGCCTCCACTCCTGAACGGAACAGCACTAATCTCTCCGTGCTCTCTCATTGTTCTAAGCACAGCTTTTTGTAAAATGCGTTCACTGTTGTTTTCCTAAATAAGATGTGACAAAGTGAGAAAGCTGCATTAAACTCCAGTTCAGTGTGTGTAGAGAGAGGGTGCACCTCTACTCATCACCCAGCATCAAAGAAACAGGCGTGTATCTATAATTAATGCTTAGCTTTAAGCTTGTACTGATCCACTGTGGCGTTTTTAGACAACATCGGCAGACATGGCGCAGTCTGTCAATCACTTGGGCATGTTCAAATTGTGGACCATTAGTGCGAGAGACAGCAGAGTTTCTTTAATGACGCGTCTATATGTGGGATGTTGGCAGTGAAATGGAGAAGAATTGACTTGATCAATGCATTAGTCTAATCACGGGGTCTCTGCCCTTAATTTCTTTTGTCGGTGATTTCCATACTGAAGTAGTATTGCAGATACTTGTGAAGCTGTTATAGAGCTGCGTGCGTGCGTGCGTGCGTGCGTGTGTGTGTGTGTGTGTGTGTGTGTGTGTGTGCTCGCTGTGGGCTGTGCCTAGCAGGCATGGTTTGGATTCCCGCTCTGTAGGAGACCAGAATGTCACAGCTAGTCAGGCCACATCCTTATCTCTCAAACTCCTCTGACATCTCCCATTTTATGGAGACTTCGTGGTGATTAACCCTCTGAAACTGGGCTTCCATCGTAAAGGCCACTTAATGGGAGTATAACACGGGGGTCGTGAGCTCATAAAGAGCTCTAAAATGAAGAGTTCAAATTACCAAGAACAATGAAACCTGGGGAAAGGTTGCTCCTTAGCAGAAAATACTCATTCTGTCAGGCAGGCTTAATGCTGCCTATATTTATAACTACTGAGGAAATGTCCGTGGCGCGTTATAATGCCCCTGTCCCACTTAGGAAACCTGAACGGAAACCTCTGGAGACTTTGCGCCCCACCCAAGGTTTCCGTGTGGTTCCCGGAGGTTGCAGGTGGTTGCCGGAGGTTGCAGGTAGTGGAAGCAGGTAGGGAGACTGACAAAAACCTCCGGGAACCGCACGGAAACCTTGGGTGGGGCGCAAAGTCTCCAGAGGTTTCCGTTCAGGTTTCCTAAGTGGGACAAGGGTATTTTTAGAGTTTACACCTTACCTAGTCTGTCCGTGAGATGTTAGCGTTCCATAGAAGCACCGCAGAATGATGCAAGGGCAACATCTTAGCAGGAGGTTTAGTGGACACACAACAGCAGGCACTGTTGGTTGATAACTGCATCCATCATAGAGTGTAGGAAGGAACTGCAAGTGCTGGTTTAAACCGAAGATAGACACAAAATGCTGGAGTAACTCAGCAGGACAGGCAGCATCTCTGGAGAGAAGGGATGGGTGACGTTTCGTGTCAAGACCCTTCTTCAGACTAGTTTGGGAAAAGGAAAACGAGAGATATAGACGATGATGTAGAGAGATAAAGAACAATGAATGTAGATCCATGGTTGGGCAGTGGTGTGCCCTGCCCTTGTGTACCGATTCCACCCAGCTGGTGGGACAGGGGAGGTGTGGGAGAACATGAGCGCTCAGTAGGGAAAGGAAAACTGCAAAATGTTTTAATGTGTCAGGGAAAATAGTGAGGCATTTATTCCCCTTGTCCTCACCAGAATCTGTCCACTGGGCTTCTCTGCTCCACTCGACTAATTGAGTATCTAAACAAACTAATTAATCATAGGAATTTGTAAAAGACGGACAGGTCTGGTGAGGTGATGTTCATCAAATCCCCCAATTTGTTTTTTTAATCCCTGCAGCAATTTATTTGCTGAATATGCACATTTCTCCCTTGAAAATTCCTCGCTGTGGCCAAGGTTAACTGTACACATGCTCATTCAGTATTTATGATTTTGCATAACAGAGAAGTTTTTCAGAGTCGGAGAATCGGGGTGCATTAATCAAAAATAATGAATAAAATGATCCGTCTGACAATTCTTGTGGCCGCTTAGGTTTCAGGAGAATAACGAAGTAACTTTATTAATCAACAGTTCCTGATTAATTGTTACAAAGTGTCATCTATAAATTTCCCTTCATTTTAATAATACTTGCTGAACACTAACAATATCCCCTGTGATTTCAGATTTATTGAGACCTTGGTACTGTGAGGAGTGGTGGTACAAGGCTGCACAGCCTTTGACGTTCACCAGAACAGCTCCTAAAAATATAGATACATATATATGTGTGTGTGTGTGTGTGTGTGAAGCGGGGTGCTTCTGTGTGGAGAAGAGGCACACACAATCACCCTTAGTGTTGCAGGTAGCAAGTGCCCCAGTTACCTGTCCCCACACCCGCTCGCTGTGAATGATATCCTACATTGGTACAGCAAACCATTAAACATGACAGTTTCACTTTTCTCTCCTAATTACTTGTTCCTGCCTATTTGGCATTTTCTTAGAAAAATTTGTTGAATGATGAGCGACATTAAAATGGAGGCTGTTAAGAATTTATATCCACTTTCCTTATCTGTGGCTGGATTTATTTCTGAATGTCTCCGACATATGACAGCCTAGTCATTTTCTTAAGGGCACAGCATGTATTTGTTACAAATCCGTTCAAAAACGCAACAGTGTTTAATCAAAGAGGTAAGGTTTGTTTCCATGTGAATTGTGTTTGTTTACCTCGACTGCAGGCCTGACATAAGGCAATTAGTACTAATTGTTTAACCCAGCTGCCTAGCTGAGGATTGTACTCTGTGTATCTTCCTGGTAATCTTAGTACCAAAAGCATCTTCGTTTCTTCTTGCTCTTTGCTTCACATTTTCTATTTGCCCCCCACATTTTCCATTTGCCCCCCATATTCCATTATGGGATAATGCGCAGAGTATGCCCCTGTCCCACTTAGGAAACCTGAACGGAAACCTCTGGAGACTTTGCGCCCCACCCAAGGTTTCCGTGCGGTTCCCGGAGGTTGCAGGTGGTTGCCGGAGGTTGCAGGTAGTGGAAGCAGGTAGGGAGACTGACAAAAACCTCCGGGAACCGCACGGAAACCTTGGATGGGGCGCAAAGTCTCCAGAGGTTTCCTAAGTGGGACAGGGGCATTAGTTATGGTGAGTGCCTTGTGATGGCCATGCCTAATGGAGGATGGGCTTCTCGGCAATGGGAGAATGGGATTCTGTTGCCGTTATGTCTTTACTCATGGTCGCACCAACAATGTCGGGGATGTGGAAACAGGAACATGTAAAGCAGATGTCGGCTGCAGAAACACAAGTGCTTGGACTGTAAACCTTCCATTGCTGCTTGTTGTTCACAGTCAGGGCTTGTAAATATCAACCTTAGGAGACCCAGTTAAAGTGAGATGTCAAGTTTGCGCAGTTACAAAATATGACAGAACTACCGGCTAAATATAGCTGCAACGCCCATCAATAAATTATTTTAAGGAGATGTTTTTTTCCGTATGTTTTTCTAGTTGGTGAGGAATGAGCCTGAATGAAGACTGATGCACAATGTAACAGAAACGCAGTGTTAATGGTGTTGACATCAACTTGATGAAAACCCTTTAATGTCTCGTGTTTTTTTCCCATTTAGGTAAAGTATACACTGTGTGATGAGTTTCAGGAGGTGCTGCGGGGCCTTAATACATAACAGCGGTAAAAGCCCATAAAGTGAACAGTGCATCTAGAGAGACCGGCCCCTATCCAGGTATATCGCCGTTGTTGGCTGAGAGCTATCAGCAAAGATAAAGCGACAAATGTCTTGCAATTTCTCTTCAGCAACGCAGTGAAATGTAGCGCTCACAGCGTTCCTCTGGGTGTCAAAGCCGATTTGTATTGTTGTGGGGCTGAAGAGGGGAATTGCATCATTTCCGTATAAATTCAAGGCTGTTTAGATTGTTTTCATTCAGCTGAGAGGTTTCTTCAATCTTCTGTTTTCTTGTTATGACTAGGTTGAAGTGAATATCATTTAGAAGTCATACCAGATAATTCTTGTGTGCTGGCTAACTGACAACTCTTTCATTTGGCCCCGAATATTCGCGAGGGACAAGGTGTACACTACCCTGAGTTTGACGTGTCACGTGTCACCTGTACTGAGGTACAGTGAAAAGCTTTCTCTTGCAATGCTAACTGGTCAGGGGAAAGACAATACATGATTACTGTTGAGCTGCCACAGTCTACAGATACATGATAAGGGAATAACGTTTAGTGCAACATCAGGACCAGTAATCTTCGATCAATGATAGTCAGAGGGTCTCCAATGTTCAGGACTGCTCTCTAGTTGTTGGAGCGGAATTAGGCCATTCGGCCCACCAAGTCAACTCTGTCATTCAATCATGGCTGATCAATCTCTCCCTCCCAAACCCATTCTCCTGCCTTCTCCCCATAATCCCTGACACCCGTACTAATCAAGAATCTATCTATCTCTGCCTTAAATATATCCACTGACTTGGCCTCCACAGCTGTCCGTGGCAAAGAATTCCACAGATTCACCACCCTCTGACAAAGGAATTCCTCCTCACCTCCTTCCTAAAGGAACATCCTTTTTTTCTGAGGCTGTGACCGCTAGTCCTAGACTCTGCCACTAGTGGAAAGTAGACTAAAATGCTGGAGAAACTCAGCGGGTGAGGCAGCATCTATGGAGTGAAGGAATAGGTGACGTTTTGGGTCGAGATTTTTCCAGCATCTGCAGTTTCTTCTTAAACAGATCAGATTCACATGTAGCTTCTGTGGAGATTGTAGATCTGATCTGATTGGAGGGCATGTGAAACGTCACCTATCCATGTTCTCCACAGATGCTGCCTGACCCGCTGAGTTACTCCAGCACTCTGTGAAACGTCACCTATCCATGTTCTCCACAGATGCAGCCTGACCCGCTGAGTTACTCCAGCACTCTGTGAAATGTCACCTATCCATGTTCTCCACAGATGCTGCCTGACCCGCTGAGTTACTCCAGCACTCTGTGAAACGTCACCTATCCATGTTCTCCACAGATGCTGCCTGACCCGCTGAGTTACTCCAGCACTCTGTGAAACGTCACCTATCCATGTTCTCCACAGATGCTGCCTGACCCACGGAGCTAAGGAAATAGGCAACGTTTCGGGCCGAAATCCTTCTGGAAATAGGCAACGTTTCGGGCTGAAACCCTTACGGGTTTCGTCCCGAAACGTTGCCTATTTCCTTCGCTCCATAGATGCTGTTGCACCCGCTGAGTTACTCCAGCACTCTGTGAAACGTCACCTATCCATGTTCTCCACAGATGCTGCCTGACCCGCTGAGTTACTCCAGCACTCTGTGAAACATCACCTATCCATGTTCTCCACAGATGCTGCCTGACCCGCTGAGTTACTCCAGCACTCTGTGAAACGTCACCTATCCATGTTCTCCACAGATTGTGCTTTTCCAATTTACTTACCAACTTTCAAAAGCAACTTAGTATGAAAACATGAAGAATGATCAGCGTAGGTGTGCGGAGTACGTTTCGGCACGTGCAGGTGACACAGTGTTTGTGCTTTTACACATCACATTGTACGTATGTTGACAATAAATACTTGTCACAGATCTTTCAGTACCCTCTCTGAACAGTGATCACCATGTTTCCGGCACTCAATGTGTTGTTTTGACACCTAGACATTAAAGATATTAATTAAAATCTCTGTATAAACCGGAACCTTTAATTCATGGAAGACAACTGAATATTTGTCGACATCACATCAGTTTTAATGAAAGTAAAATCTTGTGTTCGATTTCTGCTAGAAACTATTATAATCAGCTATCATCATTTGAGTTTCGTCGCCGTGGTTGGAATTCCTACTGTAAATCACTGTGTTTAATGCATGTTTTGTTTTTAATCACTGCTTCGATATGTAAAACCCTCTGATCCATTGTGTCTGCAGCTTCCTAGACAACACCTGTGATTGCTGAGGTCTCCACACAGTTACATACCTGCTCTGTAGATAACCAGGTGGGGTCCAGCGATGAGTTGATGAGGATAAGGAAGGTTCTGCCACAGTGCTCACCTTGCAGCATCTGAATTAATACATGGACACATAAATACATAGACAATACGTGCAGGAGGCCATTCGGCCCTTCAAGCCAGCACCACCATTCAATGTGATCATGGCTGTACAATCAGTACCCCGTTCCTGCCTTCTCCCCATACCCCTTGATTCTGTTAGCCCTAAGAGCTCTATCTAACTCTCCCTTGAATGCATCCAGTGAATCGGCCTCCACTGCCTTCTGTGGCAGAGAATTCCACAAATTCACAACTCTCTGGGTGAAAAAGTTTTTCCTCATCTCAGTCCTAAATGGCCTTCCCCTTATTCTTAAACTGTGGCCCCTGGTTCTGGACTCCCCCAGCATGGGGAACATGTTTCCTGCCTCTAGCGTGTCCAATCCCTTAATAATCTTATACGTTTCTATGAGATCTCCTCTCATCCTTCTAAATTCTAGTGAATACAAGCCCAGCTGCTCCATTCCTTCATCATGTGACAGTCCCTCCATCCCTGGAATTAACCTGGTGAACCTACGCTGCACTCCCTCAATAGCAAGGATGTCCTTCATCAAATTAGGAGACCAAAACTGCACACAATGCTCCAGGTGTGGTCTCACTAGGGCCCTGTACAACTGCAGTAGTGCCTCTTTGTTCCTTGACTCAACTCCTCTCACAATGAAGGCCAACATGTTTCTATGTTTCTATGTCTATGTTTCTAACATGCCATTGGCTTTCTTCACTGCCTGCTGCACCTGCATGCTTACTTTCAGTGACTGATGTACAAGCCCACCCAGGTCTCGTTGTACTTCCCCTTTTCCCAACCTGACACCATTCAGATAATAATCGGCCTTCCCGTTCTTGCTTCCAAAGTGGATAACCTCATATATATTTCACAATGGGAAACAAATTTCTCAGAGTAGGAATATTTACACGTTTGATCATGGATGGATTGTTGGTCATCTCTGGAAATAGTAAAGGAGAAGACCAAGGTCTAACATGACTCCATTGCCTGCACCCTGTGTGTATAGCTGGTAAACACAACATGGCGGTGGGTGGGTAGCTGGTGTTCCACCCACAACACTGTCACATAACACACGTTCTTTATATGTGTTGCCTTTATTACAAGTCTGCATTTGCCGAGGAATATTGCCCATTTACGGGGCAACTCGGTGTTTAGAAAGCAAGAGACTGACTGAATCAACGGTGTCATTATAATATGTAAAAGAAAAACTTAACTGTGGATTAATGAACAATCTACGACCACATTCATCAAATTAAGTTTTTCCCCATTTCCGTGTTCACAGGGTAGCTTTAAGTTCACGGACAGAGAGCATGTCTTCATTAGAAACATTAACATTCACAGGCTGTAGTAAATTTTGACAGTGAAAAGGTCTCAGTAACCTTTAGTGGGGTTGGAATTTACTTCCCAGTAAAATTACAGCTGGCACTGTCTTAATTAATGCTGCCTCTCATGCCTGCAAGTTGCAGGGTTGTCAGTAAAACAGGACAAAAAACTGAACCGAATGTGGGGCTAGAGGCTTCAACCGCTAAAATCACCCCCCTCACACACACCACCATATCTCACTGTTTAGAGAATTGTGAAGTGGTTGAAAGATTGCAATATCTCATTCGTTTTTTGAGGGTAAAAATGGTGGCGCTGCAGTCGAGTTGCAGCCTTACAGCGCATGCATGGAAATATACAGGTGCAGGAGTAGGCCATTCAGCGCTCCAAGCCAGCACCGCCATTCAATGTGATCATGGCTGATCATCCACAATCTGTACCCCGTTCCTGCTTTTTCCCCATATCCCTTGATTCCACTAGCCCTAAGAGCTAAATCCAACTCTCTCTTGAAAACATCCAGTGAATTGCCCTCCACTGCCTTCTGTGGCAGAGAATTCCACAGATTCACAACTCTCTGGGTGGAAAGGTTTTTCCTCATCTCAGTTCCTGCATCTAGCCTGTCCAATTCCCTTAAGAATTTTATATGTTTCTACAAGATATCCTCTCATCCTTCTAAATTCCAGTGAATACAAGCCCAGTCGACCCATTCTTTCATCATACGTAACTCCCTCCATCCCGGGAATTAACCTGGTGAACCAACGCTGCACTCCCTCAATAGCAAGAATTGAAACTATATGTTATCAGGAAGGAAGGACATAAAGCATGACATGGCTAATTTAATATTATTTAATCAATAGCGAGAAGTATCCCACTCTGGGGCTCTTTGCATGGCAGGAACCCTAAATAACAACTGCCCAAACTACATTCACCAAAACTGCACGCAATACTCCAGGTGCGGTCTCACCAGGGCCGTGTACAACTGCAGTAGGACCTCCTTGCTCCTAAACTCAAATCCTCCCGCTCTGACGGCGCCAGAGACCCTGGATCGATCACGACTACGAGTGCTGTCTGTGCGGAGTTTGCACGTTCTCCCTGTGACCACGTGGGTTTTTCCACAATATCTTCGGTTTCTTCCCACACTCCAAAGACGTACATGTGTGCAGGTTAATCGGGTTGGTATAAGTGTAAATTGTCACTAGTGTGTGTGTGTGTGTGTGTAGGATGGTGTTAGTATGCGGGGATCGCTGGTCAGCGCGGGGTCGGTGGGCTGAAGGGCCTGTTTCCGCGCTGTATCGCTGAACTAAACTGGCACTAATGCACAACACACTTGGAGGTCATTTCCAACCTAGCCCAATGGCCGCACATCCATAAGCCAGACCACAGTGCACCAGTCCAAGAGTGTAGCGTGGACTAGTTCGTTAGTTAGTTTAGGTGATTGTCACGTGTACCGAGGTGCAGTGGAAAGACTTGGTCAAATAACATCCTCTCCCAACCTGTGCAAGTGTATAGATAATATACATAGTGATATAGTATGGAAAATTGGAAAATAGGTGCAGGAGGAGGCTATTTGGCCCTTTGAGCCAGCACCGTCATTCATTGTGATCATGGCTGATCATCCACAATCAGTAACCCGTGCCTGCCTTCTCCCCTTATCCCTTGATTCCACTAGCCCCTAGAGCTCTATCTAACTCTCTTTTAAATCCATCCAGTAAATTGGCCTCCACTGCCTTCTGAGGCAGAGAATTCCACAAATTCATAACTCACTGGGTGAAAAAGTTTTTTCTCATCTCAGTTTTAAATGGCCTCTCCTTTATTCTTAGACTTTGGCCCCTGGTTCTGGACTCCCTCAACATTGGGAATTTTTTTCGTGCATCTAGCTTGTCCAGTCCGTTTATAATTTTATACGTTTCTATAAGATATCCTCTCACCCTTGTAAACTTCAGTCCCGCCATCCCGGAGATTAACCTGGTGAACCTACGCTGCACTGCCTCAGTTTGACGAAGGGTCTCGACCCGAAACATCACCCATCCATGTTCTGCAGAGGAAGGAGATGAGGAGGAATTTATTTTGTCAGAGGGTGGTGCATCTGTGGAATTCATTGCTGTGGAAGCCAATTAATATTTTTTAAGGCAGAGGTAGATAGATTCTTGATTAGTACGGGTGTCTGGGGTTATGAGGAGAAGGCAGGAGAATGGGGTTGATAGATCAGCCATGATTGAATGGCGGAGTAGACCTGATGGGCTGAATGGCCTTACTCTGCTCCTATCACTTCTGAACTTATGCTGCCTGACCCACTGAGTTACTCCAGCACTTTGTGTCTGTTTTGTAAAGCAGCATCTGCAGTTCCTTCCTACACATATAGTATATACTTGTCTGCCGCGGAACTCATCAACAACTCAGTTCTATGAAGATAGCAGTTTTTTCCCCTGTTGTGCGTTGATGCCTTTGAATATTTCCACAGAATTTTACAATCAGATTTGTTTTGGTTCAGGACCGTTCCTTTGTTCTGTGTTTGTTTATTTATTTCTGAGATCTTGCTGGGAGAGAGACCCTCAATACAAATGGTAGACATATCCCGTCTTCGTTTCTGGTTACAGTCGGTTGTTATGCTGAAGATGTTCTAGCAAACCCTCGTGTGATATGCTCCTGTTTAGTTTAGTTTAGTTAGAGCTACAGCGCGGAAATAGGCCATTCGGCCCACCGAGTCCGTGCCGTCCAGCGATCCCCGCACGTTGACACTACCCTACACAAGTACGAGTGCCGCTGATGAGATACTGGGGTTACGCCACTTCAAGGGACAAGATCTTCTGCAGGCTATGTGCGATGAAACGATGAAGCAATTTATAATGAAATGGTTTATGAT
This sequence comes from Amblyraja radiata, assembly GCF_010909765.2. Lineage (NCBI taxonomy): Eukaryota > Metazoa > Chordata > Chondrichthyes > Rajiformes > Rajidae > Amblyraja > Amblyraja radiata. The sequence goes on along the minus strand of NC_045972.1, from coordinate 49,075,446 downwards.
ATCGCTGCACGCAGTGAACAAAGCAAATGGTCCTCATTGATGGAGAGCAACAAACTGAGCAGCATTTGCCTCTGGCAATCGTCTCCCTGATAACACGGTCTAAACTGCAATGTGCATCATCATAACTCACCTTGTGAGAAGAAAGTGCATGAACTTCAAATATTCATTGAACAAGTGGTAGATTATATGAAAGTTTCATTTAGTAACATTGAATGGGAAAATCCCACTGTTGTGCCGAGCCGGCATCCCATGACCTTGAACTCTCAGGATGGGAATAAGATTAGCAGAGCTTTGTGTTGTGAGGAGCATTTGCAACATACGCCCAGAATCTCGCCTTTGTTATTTCTGCTCTCCGCTAATCGTGAAGCATCGAGGACCAGAGTTCCTCCGCACAAAATAGACGGGAGCCTGTGTATCTGTAATTTATCAGCTGCCCACCAAATCACTGCCACATACAAATGCAAATGTAGATAGAACATGCACAGAGCAGTACAGTACAGCACAGGAACAGGCCCTTCGGCCCACAATGTCCATACCCCCCAACATGATGCCAAGACCAACTTACCTGCCTGCACATCATTCTTATCCTTCCATTCCCTACATATCCATGTCCATTTGTGACAGTGGTTGGCAGCATTTCGCGACTGGTAACTAAAGCAGGTTTAGTTGTATCTAGTCCTGGCCACAAAGCCGTAGATTGCACAAGTAAGGATTTCATTGTCCTATCTGGGACACATGGAACTGTCTTGACAATTGACCCTAATTACTTCCGACTGAGTAGTTTGGGGAAGTCAGTGGAGTTTCACCAGTTGGGAACTGGCTTCATGAATGTTGCCTTTTGGATTGTGTTCTCTCATCTCTTTCTGTATCAGCCTACTCCACGTAGCATGCATAATGTTATTCCATGACGTTTATGCTTACAATCTCTGCACTGGTGCTGGTCCGGATTAATTTTCATCATATGTTGTTCACAGCATGACAAACCATGCTGTCATGTGGCATCATTTGTCTGTGCATTGGTGGAACATATTGGTGTGTTCATTCCGAGCCCAGCTGACAGGCACATCATCTGTTGGCACCACTTGGGAAGAGGTGCTGGAGATGACAAAGTCACGGAGCCTCCCAGAGTGGCTGCAACGTATGTCAATGTGGATTCCCCCTTCCCATCCCACAGTGTGGAACTGACATCAGCTGAGTGCTGGAGTAACTCAGCGGGTCAGGCAGCATCTGTGGAGAACATGGATAGGTGACGTTTCACAGAGTGCTGGAGTAACTCAGCGGGTCAGGCAGCATCTGTGGAGAACATGGATAGGTGACGTTTCGGGTTGGGACCTTTCTTCATTCTGATTGTGGTGGGGAAGGGGGAATCTGGAAGAAAAAAGGGACAGGATAAAGCTGGGCAAATAAAGGGCGGATACAGGTGGGGAAGGGGTTTTGATAGCAAATGATTGGACAAAGGCCAGAGATTAAAATACAGAAGATGTGAGACAAACATAGAAACATAGAACATAGGTGCAGGAGTAGGCCATTCGGCCCTTCGAGCCTGCACCGCCATTCGATATGATCATGGCTGATCATCCAACTCAGTATCCTGTACCTGCCTTCTCTCCATACCCCCTGATCCCTTTAGCCACAAGGGACACATCTAACTCCCTCTTAAATATAGCCAATGAACTGGCCTCAACTACCTTCTGTGGCAGAGAATTCCACAGATTCACCACTCTCTGTGTAAAAAATGTTTTTCTCATCTCAGTCCTAAAAGACTTCCCCCTTATCCTTAAACTGTGACCCCTTGTCCTGGACTTCCCCAACATCGGGAACAATCTTCCTGCATCTAGACTGTCCAACCCCTTAAGAATTTTGTAAGTTTCTATAAGATCCCCCCTCAATCTTCTAAATTCTAGCGAGTACAAGCCGAGTTTATCCAGTCTTTCTTCATATGAAAGTCCTGACATCCCAGGAATCAGTCTGGTGAACCTACTCTGTACTCCCTCTATGGCAAGAATGTCTTTCCTCACATTAAGAGACCAAAACTGTACGCAATACTCCAGGTGTGGTCTCACCAAGACCCTGTACAACTGCAGTAGAACCTCCCTGCTCCTATACTCAAATCCTTTTGCTATGAATGCTAACATACCATTCGCTTTCTTCACTGCCTGCTGCACCTGCATGCCTACTTTCAATGACTGTTGTACCATGACACCCAGGTCTCATTGCATCTCCCCTTTTCCTAATCGGCCAGAGACCCAGGATCGACCCTGACTACGGGTGCTGTCTGTGCAGAGTTTGCCCGTTCCCCCTTGACCACATGGCTTTGCAGGTTAATCGGCCCTCTGTAAATTGCCCCCTAGTGTGTAGGGAGTGGATGAGAAAGCGGGATTACATAGAACTAGTGTAAACGGGTGGTCGATGGTCAGCATGGGCTCGGTGGGCCGAAGGGCCTGTTTCCATGCTGCATATTTCAATCTACATAACCGAGGAGTAATTCTGCATCTCAGTCCTTCTATTTCCCTCCATCTACAGTCACCCGCAGATTCAGAATCCATCGTTTAATTTGAAGAGATGGTGAGATTTTGGAGTTGATGTTTCCACAACTACAAGAGTGGATGCGATGAAGAACAGGGCAGGTTGGACCACAACTATATGTGCAACTACCAGCTTGTGGGTGCTGGACGATACATGTTTTCTCCGGGTGGGTTTGTAGGTTAATCGCTGTAAATTGCCCCCTGGTGTGTAGGGAGTGGACGAGAAAGCGGGATAACATAGAACTAGTGTGAACGGGTGATCGCTGGTCGGCCTGGACTCGGTGGGCCAAAGTTTATCTCTAAGCTAAGCTCTAAACTGTGGCCACATGGGCTGATGAGAGCGGACTGCTCCTTGTGTCTCACGCCTTGCGTCTCTGGGGCCAGGGAGTGATGGTGGGGCACTGTCCTGCTGTCTCACCTGTTACCACACAGACATACCGCTACAATCTGGATCCCAGGCTGATGTTATTTACTGGAACTTTCCCCGGGAATTGTCCACCACCAATCCAATTAGGGAGATGCATCGCTTGAATCGGTGATTAGCTTTATTCCCAGAGTGGACTCTTCTCATTAACCTGCCTGGACCAATTAGACAAAGACTCTAAAGCAGGCCACCAAACAAAATGACAAGCAGATTCAACGTTAAATATAACAGTGTGGTGGTGGAACGATCTAATTTACCCAGTGTTGTGCGTTTCTATATATTCTGAAGCTATACACTATAAGACGTAAAGCATCACGTCGCTAATTTAATTCACATGTTAATGCAAATCTCAAATGTAGAAACAAGGAACTGCACATGCTGGTTTACCAAGAAAAAGATACAAAATACTGGAGTAACTCAGCAGGTCAGGCAGTTACTTTGGAGAAGGTGGAGAGGTGGCGTTTCAGGCTGGGACCCTTCTTCAGACTCAGTCTTGGACCATGTGTGTAGAAGGTTTTGTGTGGTTCCCCGGTTAAAGATGTCTCTGCCTTTACACGCGCCTGCCTCGTGACTTACTGATGTTTATTCATTGTCATTTTTCTGAGTTGATTGAATCTAAAAGGAGGCAGAGTTGGATATAAAAGATGTTGTGGATATTTACACATTTCTAACTCTGGTTTTCATGTATGGAGTCTTTCTGTTATACTTCTGCTGGGAATATAACTGTGAAATTAGTGTGATTGTCAGGCATCAACTCCATGTGACTGGTGTTTGATTTTCATTCTTAGTCACAGTGGCAACGTTGCATCTTTCTCGGCTTTCAGGATTCGTGCCGTACAAAGAGCCCCAGTGTGGGATACTCGATAAAATACTAATTCATTCATGCTTCATGCCCTTCCTTCCCGATAACATCCAGTTTCAATTCTAGCTATTGAGGGAGTGCAGCGTAGGTTCGCCAGGTTAATTCCCAGGATGGCGGGACTGTCATATGACGAAAGAATAGATCGACTGGGCTTGTATTCACTGGAATTTAGAAGGATGAGAGTGGATCTTATAGAAACATATAAAATTCTTCAGGGATTGGACAGACTAGATGCAGGAAAAATGTTCCCCATGTTGGGGGAGTCCAGAACCAGGGGTCACAGTTTAAGAATAAGGGGTCGGCCATTTAGGACTGAGATGAGGAAAAGCTATTTCACCCAGAGAGTTGTGAATCTGTGGAATTCTCTGCCACAGAAGGCAGTGGAGGCCAATTCACTGGATGTTTTCCAGAGAGATTCAGATTTAGATCTTAGGGCTAGTGGAATCAAGGGATATGGGGAGAAAGCAGGAGTGGGGTACTGATTCTGGATGATCAGCCGTGATCATATTGAATGGCGGGCCACGATAATCCCTTCTCATGACGGAACATGCCATACAATCTTTTTCAGGTGTCTTTTTGTCAAGCAGGATTTTCTAAATCCTTATGATTATTGTTTTCTGCAAGAATTCTCCTCTCCAGGGATGGCCAAGGACTCCAGTTATTCTGATTGTGTTGAATCTAAATATGCTTGTCATAGAGTCATAGAGTGATACAGTGTGGAAACAGGCCCTTCGGCCCAACTTGCCCACACCGGCCAACAATGTTCCAGCTACTCTAGTCCCACTTGCCTGCGCTTGGTCCATATCCCTCCAAACCTGTCCTATCCATGTACCTGTCAAACTGTTTCTTAAACGATGGGATAGTCCCAGCCTCAACTACCTCTTCTGGCAGCTCGTTCCATACGCCCACCACCCTTTTGTGTGAAAAAGTTACCCCTCAGATTCCTATTAAATCTTTTCCCCTTCACCTTAAACCTATGTCTTCTGGTCCTCGATTCACCTACTCTGGTCAAGGGACTGTGCATCTACCCGATCTAGTCCCCTCATGGTTTTGTACACATATTTTGTACACATATTTCATATCCATATGTTGCCCCTGTGTTGGGATGTTTGGAAGGTGTTTGTGAGCAGTTACTGATGGCGCTGTAGTTGAGCTGAGCTGATACTGATGGCGAGACTAACTGCACACTCAAACTCATCATGATTCACCACTTTTCACACAACATCTCAGCACATTGAAGATGATTGGCATATGCTGAACTATCAATATTTAATACAACCTGCAATGAATTCCTCATTTTAGCGTCTGTACATTTGATAACAATTGCAGGACTGGGATTGACAGCATTTTGGAATATCTTATTTGTATTAGAATTTGAATATCAATATGCGGTTTTGAAGTCAGCTCCAGCAGTTACTCCCTCCTTGAATCTTGTAAAGACGGAGCTGCTTCTCGTTGCTTCAACACCACGCTCCTTGTTGTATCCGTGAACATAACTTCAACGTTGTTCCTGGGCTGAGTTTGTCTCAAAGCCAACAAGTGTCTTCTCTCTGCCACCACCACCAGAGTTTCAGGCAGCCAGGACATACAGGAGGTTTGTACACAGACTCGACCAGCCAAGGAGTCTACATTGCAACCGGAGGACTGGTGACGGTGTCTAGGGAGTGGGCCGAGCTGAAGATGTCCTGGTTGGGTTGCTCCTACGCCTGGCCAAGCAGAGCTGTGGAATGTTTACAACCGTTTCTGTTTTACTTTTTCATGATCATGTCTTTCTCCAGGAGCTTGTTGTTTACCAACCAGCTCCCACGTTGCTGCATCACGGCACTAACTCAACAACATTTTCACGGGCACTGATGTAATTTGTGTTGCCTGAGACTGTGGAACGCACCACGTATATGGATGTGGTCTTGATCCAAACTGATGTACTGACTCCCCTCTGGTCATTGCATGGATGACTGCATGGATGCTGCATGGATACTGCATGGATACTGCATGGATACTGCATGGATACTGCATGGAAACATCATGGAAACAGCATGGATACTGCATGGAAACTGCATGGATACTGCATGGATACTGCATGGATACTGCATGTAAACTGCATGGATACTGCATGTAAACTGCAAGTATACTGCATGGAAACTGCATGGAAACTGCATGGATGCTGCATGGAAACTGCATGGATACTGCATGGATACTGCATGGATACTGCATGGATACTGCATGTAAACTGCATGTAAACTGCAAGTATACTGCATGGAAACTGCATGGAAACTGCATGGAAACTGCATGCAAGCTGCATGGTAAATGCATGGTAACTGCATGCACACTGATGCTGCATTAATCTGCATGCACTACACAGTGATTGGGTTTCAAACGCATGATATTGGACGCAGGGAGCTGCGTATGATCCGGCGGTCCTGCAGTGCTGTGTTTGCATGCAGCACTTCATGCTTTCAGCGTGACAATGAAGTGTCAGTATGGATTATGTACTCAGAGCTCTGGAGTGGGGCTCAAACCACTTAACCTCCTGAATTAGCAACACTTGTGCTTGGGCCACTAAGCCCACACTGACAATCCTAGCATGGCTTAATTACAGCCGCATTTGTATGGCCTGTGCAGCTGGAGGATTCATGTGCACGAACTGTAAAATAGTGAAAGGAATTACAAGAATGTGTGGTTCCACTGTAATGGGTCGACTGGGCTTGTATTCACTGGAATTTAAAAGGATGAGAGGGGATCTAATAAGCATTTATTGTCACATACAACAATTGGTGCGGTGAAATTTGAGTTACTATGCAGCCCACAATAAGCCAACACACTATAGAATTTAACATTAAACATAAAAACATCCCCCCACATTGGTATCAATGTTTCCCCAGTGTGAGGGAAGGCAACAAAGTTCAGTCATCTTGCTCTTGTTCACCCGCTATTGAACCTCCGCAGTCGCCGCAACGGCGGCCTGATGTTTCAGGCCCTCTCGCCGGGATGATTGGACGATCGGAGCTCCGGCGTCGGAACGGAAGGACACTCAGCGGCTTGGAGTTTCCGAACCGGCCGCTTCACACCGGAGACCGCAGCTTCCGAAGTCCACAGGCCGAGCTGGGTGGAGCTCCGACACTGGCGACCCTCGGCGAAAGGTCCCAGGCCTCCGCGATGTTAACGTCAGCGCCGCCCGTGGCTGGAAGCTCCGCAGACCACAGCTCCACGGTGTTAAAGTCGGCAGGCCCAACACGTCGGAGCTCCAACATGGCGATCCCGGTAAGGCATCGTCCGCTCAGCGATGGAATTCAGTGCTGCGCCGCTGCTGAAGCTCTGGCCGGTCTCTGGCAGGAAAGCCCGCGCCAATCCAGACCGTAGGTTGCGAGGGGAGGGGGGGGGGGGCGAAGATGTGGCTCGGAGAAAAGACGCAACCTCGACCAGGTAGTGACTGAGAAAAAAAACATACACAATTCAAGCTCAAGAGAGTTTATTGTCATGTGTCCCAGATAGGACAATGAAATTCTTGCTTTGCTTCAGCACAACAGAATATAGTAGGCATGAATACAGAACAGATTAGTGTGTCCATATACTATAATATAAACATATACACACATGGATAAATAAAATGATAAAGTGCAAATAACAGATAATGGGTTATCAATAATCAGGGTTTTGTCCGAGCCAGGTTTAATAGCCTGATGGCTGTGGGGAAGTAGCTATTCCTGAACCTGGTTGTTGCAGTCTTCAGGCTCCTGTACCTTCTACCTGAAGGTAGCAGGGAGATGAGTGTGTGGCCAGGATGGTGTGGGTCCTTTTTGAGGCACCGACTGCGATTCTTAAGAAATTGGACAGGCTAGATGCAGGAAAAATGTTCCCGATGTTGGGGGAGTCCAGAACCAGGGGCCACAGTTTAAGAATAAGGGGTCGGCCTTTTAGGAATGAGATGTGGAAAAGAATTTTCACCCAGAGAGTTGCGAATCTGTGGAATTCTCTGCCACAGAAGGCAGTGGAGGCCAATTCACTGGATGTTTTCAAGAGAGAGTTGGATGTGACTCTTAAGGCCCCCAGATCCCGTTGTATTTCCCCTTTTCCCAATTTGAAACCATTTAGATAATAATCTGTGGGAGAGTCGAGGACCAAAGGGCACAGTCTCAAAATAAAATGACATACCTTCCCAATGGAAATGAGGACATTTTGTGGAATTCATTGCCCACAGACAGCAGTGGAGGCCAAGTCAGTGAGTATTTTTAACGCAGAGATTGACAGGTTCTTGATTAGTAAAGGATGTCGAAGGCTACTGGGAGAAGGCAGCAGATTGGGGTTGGGAGGAAAATACAGAAATATTGGCGGAGTAGTCTCGATGGGCCCAATGGCCCAATTCTGCCCAACGTCTTATGATCTTATGTTAAGTTTCAAACCAATTGGCAGCCTTTCACCAAGTGTGTGATCTTAATTCAGTTCAGTTTGGTTTATTGTCACGTGTACCGAGGTACATTGAAAAGCTTTTTGTTGCGTGGAAAGACTGTACATGATTACAATCGAGCCGTTCAATGTCTGTGGTCTCAGTGGGAGCAGAGAATCCTGTGTTGTGGGATAAAGGAGATAGATGCTGGAGTTACTCAGCGGGACAGGCAGCATCACTGGAGAGAAGGAATGGGTGACGTTTCAGGTCGAGACCCTTCTTCAGACACTATGATAAAGACCGCTGCTTCGATCCAGTGACCCAGGGCATCCAGCAGTGGAGCGGTAATGGTTAACAAACTCGCTCTCAGATCCAAGGATCCCTTTACTGACAAAGATGCAGCAGCAAAGCAAAAAACCCTCATTGACTTCTCTAACTTCAGATAGCCCTTGCTTTCCCTCTCTCTCCATCCCCTCCCCTTTCCCAGTTCTCCCACCAGTCTCATGTCTCCGACTACATTTTATCTCTGTCCCGCCCACTCCCCTGATATCAGTCTGAGGAAGGAGCTCGACCCGAAACGTCACCCATTACTTCTCTCCAGGGACACTGTCTGTCCCGCTGAGTTACTCCAGCATTTTGTGTCTGTCTTCGGCTTAAACCAGCATCTGCAGTTCCTTCCTACACAAAAAAAACCTTCATTTGTTGGATAATGTTTGTGCATTCTGTGATATAACGGCGTGTTCTGTGATTTACCACGGCATGTGCCAGGGGAACCTCCCTAATTAATATAAAATATGAGTGGTGTATTGCTGTTGTGTTCTGTTGCAGGTTCTATCAGTGTGGTTACCACAATTAAATTAATGAGAGAATGAGAGGTAGCATATTCTGTCCAAGTGCAAGCCCCATCACAGAATAGTGGACATTCCCTGTCATTGTGTGGACTGTGTGGGTAGGTGTGTACAGGTGATGGGCCATCATTATCACATTAAAACATCTTTGGCACTGAGCATTGTGCTAAACCCTGGAAACCAGAGAGCAGTGCTCAACTATTCTCTACTCTTTGATGACCCTCGGACTATCCTTGATCGGACCTTGCACTAAACGTTATTCCCTTATCATGTTTTAGTTTAGTTTAGAGATACAGCGCAGAAACAGGACCTTCGTCCCACCGAGTCCGCACCGACCAGTGATCTCCTCACACTAACACTACCCTACACACGCTAGGGACAATTTACATTTGCTAGGAGACATGTTCCCGATGTTGGGGGAGTCCAGAACCAGGGGCCACAGTTTAAGAATAAGGGGTAAGCCATTTTGAACGGAGACGAGGAAACACTTTTTCTCACAGAGAGTGGTGAGTCTGTGGAATTCTCTGCCTCAGAGGGCGGTGGAGGCCGGTTCTCTGGATGCTTTCAAGAGAGAGCTAGATAGGGCTCTTAAAGATAGCGGAGTCAGGGGATATGGGGAGAAGGCAGGAACGGGGTACTGATTGGGGATGATCAGCCATGATCACATTGAATGGTGGTGCTGGCTCGAAGGGCCGAATGGCCTACTCCTGTACCTATTGTCTATTGTCTACATTTATACCAAACCAATCAACCTACATCTTTGGAGTGTGGGAGGAAACCGAAGATCTCGGAGAAAACCCACGCCGGTCACGCGGAGAACGTACAAACTCCGCAACAGACAGCACCCGTAGTCGGGATCGAACCCGGGTCTCAGGCGCTGCAAGCACTGTAAGTACCACTGCACCACTGTGCTGCCCCACTATCTAAACATCTGCAAACGGCTCCGTTGTAATCATGTATTGTCTTTCTGCTGACTGGTTAGCACGCAACAAAAGCTTTTCACTGTACGTCGGTACACGTGATAATAAACTAAACTGAACCGTGAGCCAATGTTGCGTTCACCCATATCTTTTCACTACACACATTACCTGGTTACATTTACCCTCATGACCTATCCACGTCCCAACTTCCCTTCAGACTGTTAAAACACAGGCTTGAAAAATGCCAACTTGCAAGCTCTCACTTGCTTCTGTGAAGCATTATAGCCAACCTCCTGACAACAGGGGTTATGGAAGGATGACACTAAGCCCACCCTCAAGAGACCACAGGCACTCACAGTCGACACGTTGACCATTTCATATTTTAGGATTCTCACCATTCACTTCACATAACACTTGCTTGCTGCCAGTCCTGTGTTTACCAGTTATCAGTGATCATCCAATGTCACAGTTAGGTGCCTCCACTTTGTAGATGGAGAAACTCAGCGGGTGAGGCAGCATCTATGGGGAGAAGGAAACGTCGCCTATTCCTTCTCTCCATAGATGCAGCCTCACCGGCTGAGTTTCTCCAGCATTTTTGTCTACCTTCTATTTTTCCAGCATCTGCAGTTCTTTCTTAAACATCACCACTTGATTGATGGAGTCCTGTCCTAATCGGATCAAGATGTGGAAACAAGGAACTGCAGATGCTGGTTTACAAAAAAAAGTCTCCGTTCACCTATTACGTGCAATCTTTGCCCTGCCCCGCCTCTCTTACCGCTCTCTCTACCCCCCTACAATCAGTCTGAAGAAGGGTCCTGACCTGCAACGTCACCTATCCATGTTCTCCACAGATGCTGCCTGACCCGCTGAGTTACTCCAGCACTCTGTGAAACGCCACCTATCCGTGTTCTCCACAGATGCTGCCTGACCCGCTGAGTTACTCCAGCACTCTGTGAAACGTCACCTATCCATGTTCTCCACAGATGCTGCCTGACCCGCTGAGTTACTCCAGCACTCTGTGTTTTTTTCAATCAGTTCATGTACCATTTCTTCTTTCCTCAGTCACATGTCATAGTCAACCAGGAGACTATCCACTGTCCTTCCAGCACTGATCTCCACTAACAAAGTACCAAGTCCCATGGCATTGTACATTTTCATCAGAATAGAAACATAGAAACATAGAAAGTAGGTGCGAGAGTAGACCACCAGGTCCGTCGAGCCCGCACCGCCATTCGCTCATGGCTGAACACTAAACAGACACACTTACCCACAAACAGTAGACACAAGACACAGAACACAAGACACTACCATCCCCTTTATACCGCTATCACCCCTCTCCACCCCAAGAACCTCGTGATCTCCTGGGGGAGGCAAAAAACCGGATAAAAACCCAGGTCCAATTCGGGAAAAAAATCCGGGAAATTCCTCTCCGACCCCAATCCAGGCGATCGACACTTGTCCAGGAGATCACTCAGGTCTTACTATACTAACCATACCTAGGTCCATATCCCTGCCCTCTCCCCGTAGCCCCTTATCCCCTTGGCAGCTAAAAAACCATCTATTTTAGTCTTAAATATATTTAAAGTTTCTGCTTCCACTGCTCCCTGGGGCAGTGAATTCCATAAATTAACCACCCTCTGGGTGAAGAAGTTCTTCCTCATCTCAGTTTTAAAAGAGCCCCCCCTTATTCTGCAACTATGTCCCCTAGTTCTAGTTTCCCCGATCATTGGGAACATCCTCGGTGCATCCACCCGATCAAGGCCCCTCACGTTCTTATATGTTTCAATGAGATCGCCTCTCATTCTTCTAAACTCCAAAGAGTAGAGTTCCAGCCTACTTAACCTTTCCTCATATGTCAATCCCCTCATTGCAGGAATTAATCTTGTAAACCTTCGCTGCACTGCCTCCAGGGCTAGTACATCCTTTCTTAAGTATGGACCCCAGAACTGTACACAGTATTCCAAATGTGGTCTCACTAATACTGTGTACAGCTGCAGCAAGACCTCCGTGTTTTTATACTCAATCCCCCTAGCAATAAAGGCCAAAACTCCATTGGCCTTCCTGATTGCTTGCTGCACCTGCATACTAACTTTCAGTGATTCATGTACTAATACCCCTAGATCCCTTTGCGTTGCATTACAACGCAGCTCCTCCTCATTTAGAAAATAACTTGCCCTATCATTTTTTTTCCCAAAGTGAATGACTTCACATTTATTAGTATTAAATTTCATCTGCCAAGTTGTTGCCCACTCACCTAGCTTATCTATATCCTTTTGCAGACTCTTCCTATCCTCCTCATCCCCTACTTTTCCTCCCATTTTTGTATCGTCCGCAAATTTTGATATATTACACTTGGTTCCCTCCTCCAAATCATTTATATAAATTGTGAACAACTGGGGTCCCAGCACCGACCCTTGCGGAACCCCGCTAGTTACCGGTTGCCATCCCGAGTATGAACCATTTATCCCCACTCTCTGCTTCCTATTTGTTAGCCAATCCTCTACCCATGCTAATATATTACCCCCAATCCCATAATTTTTTATTTTTAGCAATAGTCTCTTATGTGGCACCTTGTCAAAAGCCTTTTGGAAGTCCAAGTATACCACATCCACCGGTTCCCCTTTATCCACCCGGGTTGTTACTTCCTCAAAGAATTCGAGCAGATTCGTTAAACAGGACTTCCCCTTCACAAAACCATGCTGGTTCTGTCCGATGAAGTCATGTTTATCCAAGTGCCCCGTTAGTGTTTCTTTAATAATTGTCTCTAACATTTTACCCACCACCGATGTTAGACTAACCGGTCTATAGTTACCCGCCTTCTGTTTACTTCCTTTTTTAAATATAGGTGTTACATTGGCCATTTTCCAATCCACTGGGACCGTTCCTGCCTCCAGGGAGTTTTGGAAAATTATCACCAATGCATCCACAATCCCCACCGCTATCTCCCTCAAGACCCTTGGATGTAATCCATCAGGCCCAGGGGATTTATCCTCCTTCAGTCTCATTAATTTCCCTAATACCACCTCCTTGGTGATCTTAATAGTATTTAGCTCCTCCATTCCTACCGCCCCCTGTTTATCCAGCGTTGGAATATTTTTTGTGTCTTCTATGGTGAAGACTGATACAAAATACTCGTTTAATGCCTTTGCCATTTCCATGTTCCCCACCAACAACTCTCCAGTCTCACCCTCCAATGGACCAACGTTCACCTTAGCCACCCTTTTTCTTTTTATATAGCTATAAAAACTCTTACTATTAGTTTTTATGTTGTTCGCTAAATTCCTTTCATAGTCTATTTTCCCCGTCTTAATTAATCTCTTAGTTATTTTTTGCTGACCTTTAAATGCTTCCCAATCCTCTACCCTCCCACTATCTCTGGCTACCTTATATGCCCTTGCCTTCAGCCGAATACTATCCTTTATAGTTTTACTGAGCCATGGCTGACTGTTCTTACCCTTACCCCTTTTTTTCTTCATAGGAATAAATTTTTCTTGAAGGTTATACAGTATACCCTTAAACGTACACCACTGCTCATGTACCGTCTTATTCTTGAGTCTGCTATCCCAGTCAACTTTGATCAGCTCAGTCCTCATACCTTCATAATCCCCCTTATTTAGACTAAGCACCCTAGCCTGAGTTTCAACCTGCTCCCCTTCTATTTGAATATGGAACCTATGAATTTGAATCATCCTCTCCCACTGTTGCCTTTCGAATAACTGTAGGGATTGTACAATGCTTGTGTTGTAAACATATCGGGAAAAGTGTGAGCAAGTGTCGCAGAAGGAATGGCAGTACTTGTGCAGCCAAGGTCAAAGACTGGGGCTTCAAGATGCTCTCCCATGAAAGGAGAGTAGAAGAGTCAGGAGCACTTGTATTGGATCATTCCATCAGAGAGTCATGGGCAGTTGTTGCGTAAATCCAGGGAACCCTGCAAATAGCTGAAAGGAGAACTGATAGAAACAGAGGGGGCAGAGGGGTGCAAATTGACCAATAGACTCTGGGATGTATTCAAGAGACAGTTGTGCACGCCGGGTTGATTGCATTCCCCCCCCCCCCCCCCCCCCCCTCCCCGGGTCCCTCGTTGTCCCCCCACGCTAGGTCACCATTGTTCTTCATGAAGATCTACTCCCTATCTCACTACTCTACCCCTATGTCCAACGGGTGATTGGATATTCACTATTCGCAGTCCATGTTAATTCTAAACAATGGATGCCAACACCAAAACGACAATGGATCCACACCCCAATTACAACATTTGCAGTACAAACACTTTACGAGCTGGGACATAAAAGCTTCCAAGTACTTATATATTTTCTGACATCTATTTGAAAGGGAAATATTAGAATTTAGTAAAACATCTCATCCAAAGGATGGCAGCTCTGAAGGTATCTCTGTACTGCACTACCTGGTGATTCTGGTCACGTGCCCTCCTAGCTTTCTGTCCACAATGGGCAATGCCACCAAGGAGCCATGACAGAGTCAGTGATGGAATTCCCAATATTCATAGGTTCATAAGTGATAGCAGCAGAATTAGGCCATTCAGCCCATCAAGACTACTCCGCCATTCAATCATGGCTGATCTATCTCTCCCTCTCAACCTTTCTCTACCTTAAAATACCCATTGATGGCCTCCAGAGCTGCCGATGGCAATGGGATTATAATGGGACAGAATGATATCCCAGATATCTGCTCTCTGGTAGAGGAGGGAAGTGCATCTAAAGACATTGTGATAGGTTGTGGAATGCATCCTCAATATAAATGATCATTGTAAAGACACAAGTGTACAAGTGCAATCAAGAAACAGCAGAGAAGTTACTGCACTGAAGCAAATCATTTGTACAATGTCGATTTTCAATATAATTTATTGTTATAAATAAATAATAACAATACTCAGATTATGCATAAAAATCATTATTGCCAATGGGCACGGAGTAGATTCTAGAAACTATTTGATAATGCCTAGCTAGTTTAGTCCAGTTTAGTGTCACGGGTACTGAGGTACAGTGAAAAGCTTTTGTTGCATATTATCCAGTCAGCAGAAAGACTATACATGATTACAATCAAGCTGTCCACAGTGTCCAGATACAGGATAAAGGGAATAGCATTTAGTGAAAGATATAGTCCGGTAAAATCCGATTAAAGATAGTCCAAGGGTCTCTAATGAGGTAGATAGCAGCTCGTTGTCTAGTGTTGATAGGATGGTTCAGTTGCCTGATAACACTAATCTGGTTCAGAAATGTTGGTTGAAGTATAAATATTGGTCAAGATGAGCTCCCCTGCTTTTCCTGTATATAGCAGCATGGGATATTTAATATGACAAGATCCATTGGCAATGCCCATTTGACAAACTTCACCATAGTTGGCCAGGCGTAGTTGACACATGCTAGCAGCTCCACATGGAACATTCAGAATGTGAGGGTGGTTGTGTTTGGGACAGCTCCATAGATGCTGAGGTCCTGAATATGTGGCCAATCTTGCCTGCAGTTCCACAGCCACTGTTGGACCACTCATCAATTGAGGGAGGGAGAGATTGATCAGCCATGATTGAATGGTGGAGTAGACTTGATGGGCCGAATGGTCTAATTCTGCTCCTAGAACTTAGTGCTAGAAGTGATGAACATCAAGTCCAGCAGCTGAGTACAAGCTTGCTGGACATCCCAGCGCTCTCCTGCTGAACCTGCTGCAAGCCAAGGTCATGGCTGCAGCTTACCAGCACTGGCAGGGTGGGCCGAAGGGCCTGTTTGTGCAGCTGTCTGACTCCACTTGAAGGAATAGAAATAACCTGGGGGGAAAATGTTAAATTCATGAAGTTTACTCTAATGTGGTTAATTGCTTCAAAGAGACCTCAACTGATTTGATGTATCCACTTTTAAGGTACAGTTTTTAAGTTGTGCTATAATTTAACTGGTTGTAATAGTTTTGGAATGGCGAGGAGAGTCAAGATGAGGTGCGATGAGGAAAGTTTAGGGTCTTAAATGGCCGAAGGGCATTGTGAGAATACGGCAATGAAATATGGGAGGCCATCCATCCCGATGGAGAAAAACATTTTTAAAAAACAGAAAAATTTCTGAAAAGTAAAAAATCGAAAGGCATTGGAATTCAGAGAGAATTGCATGTCCCTTGTACATGAATCGCTGTAAGTTGACAGTTGGTGTAGCAAGCAATTAGGGAGGCAAAATGGTCTGCCGGTCTTTATTGCAGGTGGAGGTGAGCATAAGCTGCACCTTGCTGTAATTATATCAGGTGTAGGTGAGGCTGTGCCTGAGGCATGGTGCCTCGTCCCCTACTAGCATTTTTGTTTACCCCTGAGAAGGTCGGCCAGTTTGGGGAAGGGGATGATAGAAACATAGAAACATAGAAAGTAGGTGCGAGAGTAGACCACCAGGTCCGTCGAGCCTGCACCGCCATTCGCTCATGGCTGAACACTAAACAGACACACTTACCCACAAACAGTAGACACAAGACACAGAACACAAGACACTACCCTCCCCTTTATACCGCTATCACCCCTCTCCACCCCAAGAACCTCGTGATCTCCTGGGGGAGGCAAAAAACCGGATAAAAACCCAGGTCCAATTCGGGAAAAAAATCCGGGAAATTCCTCTCCGACCCCAATCCAGGCGATCGACACTTGTCCAGGAGATCACTCAGGTCTTACTATACTAACCATACCTAGGTCCATATCCCTGCCCTCTCCCCGTAGCCCCTTATCCCCTTGGCAGTTAAAAAACCATCTATTTTAGTCTTAAATATATTTAAAGTTTCTGCTTCCACTGCTCCCTGGGGCAGTGAATTCCATAAATTAACCACCCTCTGGGTGAAGAAGTTCTTCCTCATCTCAGTTTTAAAAGAGCCCCCCCTTATTCTGCAACTATGTCCTCTAGTTCTAGTTTCCCCGATCATTGGGAACATCCTCGGTGCATCCACCCGATCAAGGCCCCTCACGATCTTATATGTTTCAATGAGATCGCCTCTCATTCTTCTAAACTCCAAAGAGTAGAGTTCCAGCCTACTTAACCTTTCCTCATATGTCAATCCCCTCATTGCAGGAATTAATCTTGTAAACCTTCGCTGCACTGCCTCCAGGGCTAGTACATCCTTTCTTAAGTATGGACCCCAGAACTGTACACAGTATTCCAAATGTGGTCTCACTAATACTGTGTACAGCTGCAGCAAGACCTCCGTGTTTTTATACTCAATCCCCCTAGCAATAAAGGCCAAAACTCCATTGGCCTTCCTGATTGCTTGCTGCACCTGCATACTAACTTTTAGTGATTCATGTACTAATACCCCTAGATCCCTTTGCGTTGCATTACAACGCAGCTCCTCCTCATTTAGAAAATAACTTGCCCTATCATTTTTTTTCCCAAAGTGAATGACTTCACATTTATTAGTATTAAATTTCATCTGCCAAGTTGTTGCCCACTCACCTAGCTTATCTATATCCTTTTGCAGACTCTTCCTATCCTCCTCATCCCCTACTTTTCCTCCCATTTTTGTATCGTCCGCAAATTTTGATATATTACACTTGGTTCCCTCCTCCAAATCATTTATATAAATTGTGAACAACTGGGGTCCCAGCACCGACCCTTGCGGAACCCCGCTAGTTACCGGTTGCCATCCCGAGTATGAACCATTTATCCCCACTCTCTGCTTCCTATTTGTTAGCCAATCCTCTACCCATGCTAATATATTACCCCCAATCCCATAATTTTTTATTTTTAGCAATAGTCTCTTATGTGGCACCTTGTCAAAAGCCTTTTGGAAGTCCAAGTATACCACATCCACCGGTTCCCCTTTATCCACCCGGGTTGTTACTTCCTCAAAGAATTCGAGCAGATTCGTTAAACAGGACTTCCCCTTCACAAAACCATGCTGGTTCTGTCCGATGAAGTCATGTTTATCCAAGTGCCCCGTTAGTGTTTCTTTAATAATTGTCTCTAACATTTTACCCACCACCGATGTTAGACTAACCGGTCTATAGTTACCCGCCTTCTGTTTACTTCCTTTTTTAAATATAGGTGTTACATTGGCCATTTTCCAATCCACTGGGACCGTTCCTGCCTCCAGGGAGTTTTGGAAAATTATCACCAATGCATCCACAATCCCCACCGCTATCTCCCTCAAGACCCTTGGATGTAATCCATCAGGCCCAGGGGATTTATCCTCCTTCAGTCTCATTAATTTCCCTAATACCACCTCCTTGGTGATCTTAATAGTATTTAGCTCCTCCATTCCTACCGCCCCCTGTTTATCCAGCGTTGGAATATTTTTTGTGTCTTCTATGGTGAAGACTGATACAAAATACTCGTTTAATGCCTTTGCCATTTCCATGTTCCCCACCAACAACTCTCCAGTCTCACCCTCCAATGGACCAACGTTCACCTTAGCCACCCTTTTTCTTTTTATATAGCTATAAAAACTCTTACTATTAGTTTTTATGTTGTTCGCTAAATTCCTTTCATAGTCTATTTTCCCCGTCTTAATTAATCTCTTAGTTATTTTTTGCTGACCTTTAAATGCTTCCCAATCCTCTACCCTCCCACTATCTCTGGCTACCTTATATGCCCTTGCCTTCAGCCGAATACTATCCTTTATAGTTTTACTGAGCCATGGCTGACTGTTCTTACCCTTACCCCTTTTTTTCTTCATAGGAATAAATTTTTCTTGAAGGTTATACAGTATACCCTTAAACGTACACCACTGCTCATGTACCGTCTTATTCTTGAGTCTGCTATCCCAGTCAACTTTGATCAGCTCAGTCCTCATGCCTTCATAATCCCCCTTATTTAGACTAAGCACCCTAGCCTGAGTTTCAACCTGCTCCCCTTCTATTTGAATATGGAATTCGACCATATTGTGGTCACTTGTTCCCAACGAGTCCCTAACTATGACATTTTTAATTAATCCTGCTTCATTACACAGAACCAGATCCAAGATTGCCTCCCCCCTTGTCGGTTCTGTGACATACTGTTCTAGGAACCCGTCTCTAATACATTCTATAAACTCTTCCTCTAGTCTACCCTGCCCAGTTTGGTTTGCCCAATTAATATGAAAATTGAAGTCCCCCATGATTACAGCAGTTCCCTTTTTACATGCGTCAACTATTTGCAGATTTATGTTCTGACTAACAGCGTCACAGCTATTTGGAGGTCTATAAATTACACCAACTAGTGTTTTTTTCCCCTTATTATTCTCTATCTGTACCCAAGCTGTTTCACTATCCTGATCCTTCAACGCAATATCCTTCCTCTCTATTGCCGTTATTCCCTCCCTTATTAAAAGGGCCACCCCTCCTCCCTTTCTTTCCTGTCTATCTTTCCTAATTGTCGAGTACCCCTCTATATTTAACTCCCAGTCCTGATCCCCTTGCAGCCATGTCTCCGTAATGGCCACGATATCATAACTATATATACTTAATTGCACCGTTAATTCATTTATCTTATTACGAATACTCCGTGCATTTAGATAAAGCACTTTCAGATGATTTTTACTACCCTTCCTTTCCATTTTTGCCCCTTTTACATCTAGAGCTTTATCTTCACACATTCTGTCTCCTGTCACATTTTGACTTTCCGCTTCCCCACTGATACCCTGCTCTATTTCCTCTACCCCTGCCGTTATTACCCCCCTTGATACCTCCCCCCCGCTACTTAGTTTAAAGACCTCTCTACTGCCCTAGTTATATGATTTGCCAGGACCCCAGTCCCAGCACCGTTCAGGTGAAGTCCGTCCTTACAGAACAGATCCCCCCTGTCCCAGTACTGGTGCCAGTGGCCCAAGAAACCAAACCCATTATTCCCACACCAGTCTTTGAGCCACGCATTTAGCTTTCTAATTTTACGTACCCTCGCCGATTTGGCCCGTGGCTCAGGTAGCAATCCGGAGATCAGTACCCTCGAGGTTCTGCTTTTTAATTTATTCCCTAACTGCTCAAACTCCTTCAGCAGATCCTCCTTCCTCGTCCTTCCTATGTCATTGGTCCCCACATGGACCACGACCACTGGATCCTCCCCCTCCCACTGCAAATTTCTCTCCAGCATCGCAGAGATATCCTTAACCCTAGCACCGGGTAGGCAACACAGCCTTCGGGACATGTTCTGCTGGCCGCAGAGAACCTTATCTACCCCCCGAATAATACTATCCCCTATCACTACGGCATTTCTTCTAACTCCCCCCTCTTGAATGGCCTCCTGATCCACGGTGCTGCAGCCAGGTTGCTCATCCCTCCCACAGCCCCTGATCCCGTCCTTACATTGAGTAAGAGCCTCGGTCATGCTCGTCAGGGACAAGGGCTGTGGCTCCTGCCGCATCTCCTCCTGGTTCCCCCTACCTGCCTCGCTTATGGCCACACCTTCCTTTCCTTGCTCACTGCCTACTGAATTAGTTAAACTGGTCGGTGTGACCATCCCCTGGCACAAAACATCCAGGTAATACTCCCCCTCCCTGATGTACCGCAGCGTATGAAGTTGGGTCTCCAGCTCATCAATGCGGAGCTGGAGTTCCTCTAGCCTCAAACACTTACTGCAGCTGTAGGGATCTTCTACATCAATGGTGTCGACAAATTCCCACATCTCGCAGTATTGGCACATCTCCTGACCGCCCATCTTATATAAGTAATTAACTGGTCCTATTTAAGAATCCCCTACTGTATTGATACACCCCTTATTTATATAATCCTACCTCCTATAAATGGGAAAGTACTCACCCCAGCCGTAAATTACCTACTGGTTTGGCTGTCTAGTGGTAATTCCTTCCGCTCTTCCTGTCTGGTCCACTGCTCCCTTGCAGTGCGTGGCAAACCTCTTTGCCTCTGTTAGTCTCTGTTAGTCTCTCGAGTCTCTCGAGCCGCGGTGAGTTCCACCTGCTACAGTAGTGAGTTCCACCTGCAACAGTAGTGACTTCCACCTCTGAGAGAGGAGTGTGACTTTATGGAGACCCATGTGTACATTTCAACATCTTTATGGTCATATTTCACATGTTCTGTCCTGGCGGTCTTCAAAGGTGGGACCGACATAATAAATCCTGTTTTATTTTATGGACAAATAAATGTGCAGATAAAATATTTGAGCATCAAACTTGTAGCCCCACCACGACTCTATTAACGAGGCTGGCATTACTTTACTGCAACCTGCTGGAAGAAGGGAGGGGCAGAGCATTAAACGAGAGGGATTACTATCTCATGGATTTATTAGGATTGGCCTCTCGTTTCCAGTCGTTATTCGTTGATGAGGTGCTGATGACACAATGGACAACTCTGGGAAAGACGGCTTGTATCCAGATGATGTGTAGGAAAGAACTGCAGATGCTGCTTTCACTCCAAGGTAGACACAAAATGCAGACAAAGTCTGAAGAGGGGTCTCGACCTGAAACGTCGCCCATTCCTTGTGGCCAGAGATGCTGCCTGTCCTGCTGAGTTACTCTGGCATTTTGTGTCTGTCATTGATATGATGTCCCAGGCGCTGTTCCTCGGCACAACTGCAGATACTGGAGTAACAGGAGCCTTAATGCTAGTGAGGTGACGATGTGAACATCACTTTGTAATCAGCGGCGCTTCTGCTGATAACTTGTGGCCTAACGTCGTTTATAGGCTGCAGCAAATGACTTGTAACCTCAGGAATCCCAGAGCACCAGCACTGTGCACCCAGCTTCCCTGCTGCAATGTTTCTGCATTTCAAACTCTTACATTAAATTGTGATAAATGAAGAGCGGAGGCCATTCATACAAATCAATGACTTTAGTGTTCGTGTCATTAGCCTGAGAGATGCAGACAGTGGTCACTACCATAAATCATATGATGATCTGCTGTCTGCAGAGCCATGCGTGTAGATGCATTAGCAAGGTTAAAGAATGAAATTAATCTGTGCATTTGCCCATGTTTGCGACCCACCTGGTCACATGAAATGAGCAGTATCGCCACATCCAGGTCCTCCTTGGACTCTCCCTGAAGCTGTTTAAAACGGGTTTAAGGGGGAGGATATATAAATGAAACAGAGCTGGCAAATGACAGAAGTGGAAACAAGGAACTGCAGGCGTTGGCTTACAAAAAAAGACACAGAGTGCTGGAGTAACTCAGCGGGTCAGGCAGCATCTGTGGAGAACATGGATAGGTGACGTTTCACAGAGTGCTGGAGTAACTCAGCGGGTCAGGCAGCATCTGTGGAGAACATGGATAGGTGACGTTTCACAGAGTGCTGGAGTAACCCAGCGGGTCAGGCAGCATCTGTGGAGAACATGGATAGGTGACGTTTCACAGAGTGCTGGAGTAACTCAGCGGGTCAGGCAGCATCTATGGAGCGAAGGAAATAGGCAACGTTTCGGGACGAAACCCGAAACGTTGCCTATTTCCAGAAGGACTTCAGCCCGAAACGTTGCCTATTTCCTTAGCTCCGTGGGTCAGGCAGCATCTGTGGAGAACATTTGATGGGTGACGTTTCACAGAGTGCTGGAGTAACTCAGCGGGTCAGGCAGCATCTCTGGAGGGAAGGAGTGGGTGACATTTCAGGTCGAGACCCTTCTTCTTTCTTTGGTGCTTCATGGTGGGCAGGGAGAGCTGTAGATGGGACATGACCTCCACCCCCATCCACCAACCTGTCCCAGTCTTTAGTCCATTAGAGTTTCAAGGACCAAACCCCCGGGAAGATCACAGAGACTTTGCAGGAGACCTGTTTCTCCACTCGCTGAGTTAGAGGTTTTTCCCCAGGGGAGGGGAATCAAGAACCAGGGGCATGGCTTCAAGGTGAAGGAGGGGGGGAGATTTAATTGGAATCTGAGGGGCAACCTTTTCCACACAGAGGGTGATGGGGATACGGAATGAGCTGCCAGAGGAGGTAGTTGAAGCAGGTCTATAACAATGTTCAAAAGACACACGATGGGAAAGGTTTAGAGGGACATGGGCCAAACGTGGGCAGGTGGGACTCCTGTAGATGGGGCATGTTGGTCGGCGTGGTCAAGTTGCGCCTGTTTCTGTGTCTCTGTGTCTCTGTGTCTGTGTCTCTGTGTCTGTGTGTCTGTGTGTGTCTCTGTGTCTCTGTGGCTGTGTGTCTGTGGTGTCCTTGAGATTTTGTATGAAAGGCGCCCATTAAATATAAAATTTATTATTATTATTATTATGTCACTGTCTGTGTGTCTCTGTATCTCTGTCATTATGTCTGTGTGTCTCTGTGTCTCTCTGTGTCTCAGTTTCTAAGCATTTCGTTGACAGACTGAAGAAGGGTCTCGACCCAAAACGTCACCCGTTCCTTGTCTCCAGAGATGCTGCCTGGCCCACTGAGTTACTCCGGCATTTTGTGCCTATGTTCGGTGTAAAGCAGCATCTGCAGTTCCTTCCTACACATCTGTTGCCCACTTTGGTCCGGTTTGCATCAGCTATCCCTGGAAGAGTGGGAGTGGGCGAGAAGCCGGGGGCTGCTGGAGTTCCCGGGTTGCCGCATGATGAACGATTCTTGACACTATTAAACAAAGGTATTATTGTTACATTACATCTGGTAGGCTGGGCTCTGGGCTAAGAGGGCAATCAAAACCCTGGGGCTTGATGTATCCAAGAATTACTACAAGGAGGAGTACTGGATTACTGGAGTACTGAGCACATCACACACTGCGGTTAAAATGCATGCCCATTTGCCTCCTACATATAATATATATTATGTATATAACTCTCATCCAGTGCAGATTACCTGACTTTTTCTCTTATTTCACTTTTATCCTTTTGGTCCTGAAAGCACCTAATTAGAATCTGTAGTGGAGTATTCTGTACTGCCCTTAAATCAGTAATTGGCTTCAGTGCCGAGACTGTCAGGGTATTAACACATCACACCGTGACAGCTGTTAATTTTTCCTCCTTATTTGTCATATGAATCACTGCTGATTTGCTGAAGTGCATAACAAATTAGTGGTCTGTAATCAGTGTCCTCTCGCCAGCCTGTAGCACCTACAGTATTGTCTTTGTCTCAGTCCTGTGCAGTTACTGTAGCATGGGGACAGTTGTTGCTACGAGCGGTGCCCTCTTAAATCTAAATAGAACACGCATTTGGAATTAGTCTGATCAGAAGGACAGGCTGGAGTTCCATCTTCGGACAGAGATTACCTTCTTACACTCATTTTTTAAATGATACACGACCAGTCTTTGTTATTTCCTACATGTAACCTTTAGTAATATCTCTACATGCTGACGCTTCTAGACCTCACCTCTGCCGATGTGATGCTAAATCACTATTTTTAGTGTGAGCTTTCTAATGTGGTTTAATTAAAGAGACTCTACCTGCTTTGAATAGTTGCCATTTAAGGCCATCAGTTTCTTTGCAAGTCAGAGAATAATGAAGCATCTTCCAAAATAGCAACATCAAGCTGTTTATACTGTTATTATCTGTCCAGGCTTGTTGCTCCGAAGACTGATAGTGTGAACGCAACCTACTTTTACTTGAAACAGATTCTTCTTCTAAGTTCAGGGGAAGAAATGATTGCATAAACATATGCATCTTGGCAAGATCTATAAAAAGACACAAAGATTTGCAGTGTTTCATGATGTGCATTGTGGACAGATTTGCAGTGTCTGCATTCAAGAGATGATAACAGTGAAAGGTACAAGCAGTGAGTGATACAGACTGGCTGACGGCTCCACACCTTTCTCTCCTCTCCTGCCCCCTCCCGCAGGTGTGACCGGTACAGGTGTAACCAGAACAGGTGCGACCGGTACAGGTATAACCAGTACAGGTGTAACTGGTACAGGTATAACCAGTACAGGTGTGACCGGTACAGATGTAGCTGGTACAGGTGTGACCGGTATAGGTGTGACCGGCACAGGTGTAACCAGAATAGGTGTGACTGGTACAGGTGTAGCTGGTACAGGTGTGGCTGGTACAGGTGTGGCTGGTACAGGTGTGGCTGGTACAGGTGTGGCTGGTTCAGGTGTGGCTGGTACAGGTGTGGCTGGTACAGGTGTGGCTGGTACAGGTGTGGCTGGTACAGGTGTGGCTGGTTCAGGTGTAGCTGGTACAGGTGTAACTAGAACAGGTGTAGCTGGTACAGGTGTGGCTGGTACAGGTGTAACTGGTACAGGTATAACCGGTACAGGTGTAACTGGTGAATCAGTCGGTGGGGGCACTGCTGGTTGGCAGCCCTGCCAGCAGCGTGTTAGTTTTTTCAACTTTTTTTGTTTATTTAGTGTGACTTAATGTATGTTTTTAATGTCTCTCTGTGTGTCTTGTGTGGGGGGTGGTGTGGGGGGGGGGGGGTGGTGTGGGGGGGGGGGGCGGGGTGGTGGTGTGGGGGTGTAAGGGGGAAACCTGTTCGGTCGCCTCCTCCACGGAGAGACGACTTTTTCCATGTCGCCTCCCCCGTGGCCTAACACCGAGGATCGGTGCGGCCTTTCCCAGACACGTGGCCGGGGCTTCATTTTTTTTGTGTATTGTGTGTACTTTTTTCATTGTACCGCTGCTGGCAAATTTATTTCACTTGCACTTTATGTGACCAGTACAGGTGTAACCGGTATAGGTGTAACCGGTACAGGTGTAACTGGTACAGGTGTAACTGGTACAGGTGTAACTGGTACAGGTGTGACCGGTACAGGTGTAACCGGTACAGGTGTGACCGGTACAGGTGTGACCGGTACAGGTGTGACCGGTACAGGTGTGACCGGTACAGGTGTGACCGGTACAGGTGTGACCGGTACAGGTGTGACCGGTACAGGTGTGACCGGTACAGGTGTAGCCGGCACAGGTGTGACCGGCACAGGTGTGACCGGCACAGGTGTGACCGGCACAGGTGTGACCGGTACAGGTGTAATACCTTTGCCTCTGCACACATTGTCCACAATGTACCTGTCCATAGAAACATAAAAACATAGAAAATAGGTGCAGGAGTAGGCCATTCGGCCCATCGAGTTTGCTCCACCATTCAGTCAGGGCTGATCTATTTCCCTCTCAACCCATTCTCTGGCCTTCCATATCCTTCTCAATGAACGTAACATAGACATGAATAAAACAGAGTTGTGAAAAGGAGTGGACGTTTGATTCTAGAAGCCATCTATCTCACCCTCTCCAACTGGCCGCTCAGTGCAATGAGTGCTGAAGATTGGCCAAGTGGCTGGATTGTCCCATTTCAAACTTGCAATTGCTTCATCCAACCATCAGCAGGATTGGAAGAGTGGAGATCCCATCCCCTCCCCCTGCCCCACCACCTCCAGCCTCACCACAGATTACCCACACGTAGCTCTGTGTGTGACGGCTGGCAAGGTAGGAATCGATGTATCTCGGCATGGGACCTGATGTACAGCACGCACCTCAGGAGATACAGCCACAAACCCACTGAAAATCAAGCTCTAGTTTACGAGACATTGGAAGCTGGTGACACCTTATTGGTGCCTTATTTCTGGCATGAAGATGATCCATCCAAATCCTATATAGAGCATTCACATAGATTGTGGTTGAATCATCCAATATTAATATTTATACCCAGCAATTGTTTACGATCAAACAGTCCTTGAGTGATCATAATACGCCTGCCATCAAATTACATATTCTCTACACAATTAAATGATGATATACCTGAACTATATTTTATGCTCCCTAAGTATTGGACATTTGAACCTAACAACATATTGTAAAGATACAAACATGCCTTCAAGAAAGATATTGCTGTCAAAGGACTTCCATCTGAAGACATTGTTTTCCTTTACTTTGCAATTCCCATGAAAATAGTCATTATCACTAGTCTTAGGAACTTTCAGTATAATGCTTCATTTAAACAGCTACGCCAGTGAAGACTATCCAAAATGATTACAGAAATATTTTTAGCATATTTCCAGCTCTTAGTCTCAAAGTATTTGACAGTTCTGTAAAATGAATAATGTTCAACAGATAACAGGCTATGGGTTGAATGTTTCATTAGGAGAAAAAAAATCTCCAGCAACCTTTTTTATGTGAAAATATTTCATTATTTAGGTTTAAATTATTGTTTGTCAGTTTAATATTAATGAGCATGGAAATTCGAAAAAGAAACAAAGCTATTTTACTTTTGCAAACATTAATTATTAGAGTGTGCTGATGGTTTTTTACTCGACATGCCTGATGAGGAATGCAGCAGGTAACTTGTAGACTGATGTTGCCAAATGATACCACGCCAGCAAGGGCTAACGCCTCCTGATATTAACATTTAAATTCACAAAAAGAAAAGATTTATAATTTTCAGGTCAGGTACAAAGTGGGACTTAGTTGTAAACAAACTGTTCTTACTTAAATCTCAATGTATTTAAGTTTGTCAAATCTAAACTAAGGCACAAATATGTTGAGAGCTTGCTGATAGATTGGGCTACATTTTTGCATCCAGCTTCTGAGCAGCTATTAAAAAATCCCCTTTGTGATTCCTCCTACTGTGAGCACAAGACTACCCAACTCAAGACAAGCCTTTTTGTTTCAGATGGAATTGCCTTTGTTCTGAGAGGCAATCGGCATCATCTCTGCTCTCTGCAATATCATCAGCCTCTTGTGTCACTAAATATTTTGGCACTGCTCAATCATTCAGTGTCTTTATTTCTGATTACGGACACATTTTCTTTTAGTTAATTAGATTTCTTCACTGTCATGTTATTTGCACTAATCTTTTGGAATCTGTTTTTGTAATTTCCTATCATTTATTTTATTACCAGCTCCCCTAGAATTCAGTCAAGGCATGTTATTTTTTCTGCTAATTATAACACTCAATTACTGCTTGTCACGAGGTCTGATTGGCTCTCCCCATCAGTTGCTATGACTTCATTAGCCATGTCTTATGACCCTGTTATTTCCCATCACTAGATGTGCTTCACTTGGTCGTGTGGCTCAGTCGAACAGGTCACTTCCCTCCTGGGTTAAAATGTGTCAAACGGAGTCACGATATTACACGCATTTTATCTTTAATCACCGGCTATCGAAGATCACCAACGCCCCCGAAGGTTAGCATTTCAGACGTAAAGTATAAAGCCCAACATATACATTTTATTACCAGGCATCACAGGGAACTTTACACCTGACTATGTTGCCATGCCAAAGTGCAGGATCAGGCAGCATTTAACCCTTTATTTCCTTTTACACTTCAATCCTGTTCTGCACCACATTGTTCTTTATTCGGTTTTCCATGGCCAAATGAACCTCTACAAGTTGGATAAATCGGTGCAACAACAGGACAAACGGTACTCGAGGCTCTGTGGACAGAGATGGCTGATTATGAAACTGTACGTCGCCAAATAGCTTGTTGTTTTACACCAGGCAAATGATTTAACTTTCCTCCTTTGCGATCGTCCTTCCCTCGTACATTGTATTTATCATCAATGTTCGGCACAGACATTGTTAATCAGTTAATTTAGTTTATTGTCACATGTACCAGAGTATAGTGATTAGCTTGTGGGCCGAAGGGCCTAATTTGAGGAAGGACATTCTTGCTATTGAGGAAGTGCAGCGTAGGTTTACACGGTTAATTCCCGGGACCGTCATATGCTGAGAGAATGGAGCAGCTGGGCTTGTACACTCTGGAGTTTAGAAGGATGAGAGGATATCTCATTGAAACATATAAGATTGTTAAGGGCTTGGACCCGCTAGAGGCAGGAAACATGTTCCCGATGTTGGGGGAGTCCAGAACCAGGGGCCACAGTTTAAGAATAAGGGGTAAGCCATTTAGAACGGAGACGAGGAAACACTTTTTCTCACAGAGAGTGGTGAGTCTGTGGAATTCTCTGCCTCAGAGGGTGGTGGAGGCAGGTTCTCTGGATGCTTTCAAGAGAGAGCTTGATAGGGCTCTTAAATATAGCGGAGTCAGGGGATATGGGGAGAAGGCAGGAACGGGGTACTGATTGGGGATGATCAGCCATGATCACATTGAATGGCGGTGCTGGCTCGAAGGGCTGAATGGCCTACTCCTGCACCTATTGTCTATTGTCCAGTGCTCTACTATGTTCTATGTTTGAATATATTTTCCACCTGAATGTTTTTGTCAACGTTCCTTGCCCTGACCTCCCATTTTCAACATCTCAATCCCTCCTCAGAAGATTTAGAAGATCTCTGATCAAACCTAGCATCCATCTTTGTTCAAAGATAGACACAAAGTGATGGAGTAACTCAGCGGGTCAGGCAGCATCTCTGGAGAGAAGGAATGGGTGACGTTTCAGGTTGAGACTCTTCTTCAGAATGAGAGTCAGGGGTGAGGGAAACTGGACATATGAAAAGGTTCAGAACAAAGCAGTGACTGCACCGATGACCAAGTAAAGGTGGAGCCCACAACGGGCCATTGTTGGGTGTGGAAGAGGTGATAATGAAGGGATCGATGTGAACAGTGGAACTAGCAGGATGACTAGGGGGGGGGGGGGTTTGTTCAACTATATTCCTTCCAATATTGACATAAAGATGAGGTTGATGTGATGACAAGACTCTTGTGTCCATCTGTGTCACACTGAACTCTCTGCTTCACATGCATGTAGCAAGGTCGTGCTTCACCTCCTGGTACCTGCCTGCCCTTCAGGAGACCAGAGCACCTGACCCACCCCACTCCATTCACCCTCCCTGCTGACCCCACCAGCAATTCAGCCTCAAACTGACCGGGACATTCCAGAGCTGGACACCACATTTACCAGGATATTCTGCTACAAATATGTACCCTCACAATGACCATAAATTCAATTGGAACACACATTAATATAGAATTATATTAAATTATACTATTCACTAAGCAATCATCTCTCAGCAAATACTTCTGTAACAAAACTAGGGGCTAGGGTTGGCACGGTGGCGCAGCGGTAGAGTTGCTGCCTCACAGCACCAGAGACCCGGGTTTGATCCTGACTACATGTGCTGTCTGTACGGAGTTTGCACGTTCTCCCCGTGACCTGTGTTATTTTTCTCCGAGAACTTCAGTTTCCTCCCACACCCCAAAGACATGCAGTTTGTAGGTTCATTGGCTTGGTGTAAGTGTAAATTGTCCTTAGTGTTAGTGTTAGGATAGTGTTAGTGTGCGGGGATCGCTGGTTGGTGTGGACTTGGTGGGCCGAAGGGCCTGTTTCCACGCTGTACCTCTTAACTAAACTAAACTAAAAAATACCTTTAGGATCATCAGAGATGCACTTTGTGGATCACACTAAGCTCCAGTTAGTTAAGTGAAGGATATCCAGTGGTGTTTATATGTGGGATTTAGTGGGTGCTTAACCTAATAAAATGAATGTTTATTTAATGTAAAATTTAATATTTTATTTAATTTGTTTGAACATGTACAAACAATAGATATAAACTAAAGTATGTTAATGTCCTTGTGAAAAGTGTGGGGGGGGGGGGGGGGGGGGGGGTTGGGTGTGAGATCCATTAGTCATTTATTGTGCTGGCGTTCGAGGGTGAAGTTGGCCAAGTTGGGAACAAACTGTTTGTCACTTTTCTGCTGCTGTCACCTTACACGGTGAGGCTGCACTTCCGGTAGGAACAGGATTCACATTTTCTTGCGCTGATTTTGATTGTTATGCAGAAAAAAAAAAGGCATTGCGAAGCAAAGCTTTATATCACTGAATCTTTGTTAAGCCGGCCTTGAAAGTGTCTGACAGCATAATTAATCTTCTGATATGAACAAAGAAACTGACTCAATAGTAGTGAAGACACTTATTAAAAATAGCAAATACCTCTCTCCAGTGTTGGATACGCCACCGTTATTTACAGTATCTGCTGTTTCAGAGTGAGTGTTGATATAATGGTACACAAAGAGTGCATCAAATAAGGCTCACCCTTAACGATAGAGAGAGAACAACACAAACAGCAGAAAAATAAAGACAGCAAGCTATGAGATGCATGGTCAGAAAAACCTCATTAAAATCTGTTGAAGTTATTCTCATGTTTTCCCCAAAACTGTTATCAGAGAATAAACAAAAAGTGCCCAGGATTCGGATTAAAACAATACAATAAATGGATTTTAAGTGGTTCGGGCTTGAGTAATTTATTACAGTGTTGTATGTTAGTTTCATAGACTGACCTATGAATCCAGATATGTGAAATCTATATGTAAAAACTGGAGTCTCATTTTATGGTGCCACAAAGTGTAGATCTCGAATCAAAGTGTAAATTCATTTAGAGAGTCATCAGTAGATTCAGACTTGAAGGCAGAGCTGGCTGGGGAAGTGGTCTTTGCTCACTGATGTGATGTGGAATGTGAAACAGCACTAAATAGAGTGGAGTATGGAACAGATTGTTAATGAATTCAGCTGCTTTGGCTGAAACGATGCCAGCCCTAACCCTTGGACAGGTTGCCGAACATTCCAGAATCTTCTGTAAGGTCACCAAAAGTTGTGTCAAAATGAGCGGAGCTAAATTCCATGGAGCAAACATGGAATATGTCCAACCAAAAATAATGATTTGTGTCGGCACAGATTCTACAGCCAGCAATGTCTGGAAAGGTGCAAGGTGTGTTAAATATTAGACCTCAATTCAAAAAATATTACCAAGTTAAGTCAAACTTACCTTCTAAATATGCCCACGACATTTTGATTGTATTTATAATTTCTATACAAAAAGAGGATATTAATTTTATTGTTCGTTCTGTAAAGTCTCAAGACTGAATAAATGAACTAACTGCCTAATAAAACATGAAAGTGTGCAGTATAATAATCTTGGGCTGATGCAGAAAAACTCAGCAGGACCAAAGAAACACCGAAATCTGTTTAATATGTTCTCTGTGTTGCTTGTGAATATTAATAAAATTTAATAATTAATTTTGCCGTTGGCATTCCAAGATATACTAGCTTTAATTAGTGTCCTGTACTTTTACACAATTAAAAAATAATTGATGCCTCTGCTTATTGGCAACTACTATGATCTTTTTGTTCTGTTGTTGTAATAAAAAAATAAAGTCCCCTCAGAAGATTTGGTCGTCAAGGCGTTTTACGTAGCGACAACTTCAGAACACACATTGGAAGACTCGGAGTGGTTTTAAACTAAAGCTAGTAACTCCATCCATTTGTAACATTGCTGACTCGCCAAGATGTCAACATCCACCTCAAGGACTTTGGGAACAAATTGTACTTTTGCCTTTTTTTTTAATAACCCTTTATATTGCTGGATACTTAAAAAATGAGATGCTGCGTAATAAATTAAAATTAAACAATTTCTCATTTAAATTATCCTGTGTAATTTCTGTTTATTGAGTTACTAGGAAGGCAAAAGTAAGCAACAATGTTAAAACGTTACAAATGCACAAAATACTACTCTTGTGGACATTTGTAAATAAACGCATCTCAGAGCAGTGTCAATTAGCTTTGATTAGCACTGGAGCTTTTGAACATTTCACTGTCTTAAGATGGTAGTCAATATCAGGGAAGACTTCAGTAAAACCGATGCAGCCAACTAATAGCATGTGTCCATGTACGAACTAGAGGCAGTGTTGTGTTCACACTGAAGGTAGACACAAAAAGCTGGAGTATCTCAGCGTGACAGGCAGCATCTCTGAAGAGAAGGAATGGGTGACGTTTTGGGTTGAGACCCTTCTTCCCTTCATACAATGGGCTTGCTCTCTGTTCAAAGAAGTCTAGAGAAATCATCAAATTGTTCACACACTTCAGAAAACACTCTGGCCAAATGATAATTAAAATGGTATTTTCATACTGACCATTGAGAACTTTGAGACTTTTGTGTTCAAAAGCTGGATTTAGCAACTCATGTGGTCACTCGGAGAGGTCTTGTTTTTATTTTCTTCCTGGGTAGTTATCATTTAAGGGTTGTCAGCAGTCACTGAATTATTTTGTCCTGTGACAGGGAAAAGTCATATCTCAGATATGTCATTTTTATTACTAAGCTATGCTGAAGATATGTCATTTTAGTAACACTAAACTGTCATATTCTCTGCGGCTTTTGTAAAAGAAATGATGAGCGTGTTAGAGGTTGACAAACTTAATGTGTAACAATGATTCCACCAGGCAAAGTGTATGAGGAAGATTTACAATACTGAGGTACACAAGGATCACCCTCCCTCCACCCTGGTAACGACCCACATTGGCAACAGACTGCAGCCACTACAGGCATACTGTCGAGGCACACTGTAATAGGAAGTAAGTTATGATGTTGGAATTCAGCAATGAAGAGGTGCATAATATGCAGGGAATCTGTAAAAGCCAAGTCTTCATTGTGTTGAAGGATGAGGAAATGGCCACAGTCGGTTTTCATTAATCTTTGACCAACTTTGAATACAAAACATGAGCATTAGCAGGTTTTAAATGTTTCTTGTAACTTTTGCACATTTTGGCCAGATTAATTGTCTAAAGCAGTGAAGATATTCTCTCGCTGTAAAGCTGTGCCCTAGATAAACTCAAACAGTGGCCAGCTGATGGATAAAGGATTGGGCTCCCAGGTAACCATGTCACTGCTTCCATTCAATCAGCACCACCACTCCTAATTCCATATTCAGTGCATATTAAAGTTGAACACGGGATTTTAAGGTACAATGCATTGACAGAACTTTAAAATTCCAGCTAATGGAGATGGCATGGGATTGAGTTTAATATTGCATGTGGCTAAGTTTGTGTGCAATTGACCAACATGACGTGCCTAACTATATAAATGGAGGTTTTATGATGATAAGATCAGCAGGCAATGAGATATTTATGTGCAAGGCTGACATGCAAAAAATGGACATTTCTCTTTGTTTCAGCTGCTGCAGAAGTCTCAGGGAGAACTCCAGATAGTAAATCAGTTCAAACGACTTGCTTTGTATTTTACAGGCAAAATGTATTTATAATATACTAATAAAGAAATCAAAGAAAAGAAGTGTTGCTATCAGAACATTTCAATTCTTGCAGGTTCCCAGCATTGGAATTGTGTTGTTATTTCTCAGTCGGGAATATTTACAATACATTTGAATTCACTGCCACCA